>NC_056739.1:115415443-115432943 GCF_019279795.1 Protopterus annectens
TTTCAATGCTTATTTTTACTGATACTTATTTTTCATTGAGGTTCTGTAATGCGATCGATTGTTTATTAAAACAACAACCGCATTACAGAACCTCAATGAAAAATAAATATCGGAAGAAATGCACATTAAGGCAACAGGTAGAGCGTGATAAAAAAAAAAAAAACAGACAAAATAATTGGTAATGCTTTCTGTAATGCGATCGTTACTTTAAAAACTAAGAAAGTCACGATTGCATTACAGAACCTTTACAAAATATAATTATCAGCAAAGGATAATCTGTGCACCATACAGTTTAAGGGTGGTGGAGAATGTACCTGTATTAAACGATTAAAAAATGCTTCCAGCAGATCACCGGCTTCACGTTGCTTTAGCTTCGATTAAGATCCCTCAAAAAAATAGCTACACCCAGCAACTACAGTGAGCAGAATAGTTCCCAGGCTGCAATAGCCATAGTAAAAGTATCTGATGCATATGAAATTAGCAGGGGCGTTGCCAGGTCTAAAGGAATAGAGGAGAGTGGTTTGTGGGTGGTCCTTGGGCAGCTAAAGAGAAAACATGGATTAAAAACAAAGGGCGTTATTACCAAACCACTACAACGCCCATATGAACTGTAGAGCTCTGCGAGAATGTCACAGGCTTAAAGATGGCTGAATGTACCGGAGATGTAAATACGGGGGAATGGAAAAACAGTAGCACTGTGTATGGTCTATGGTGCGATAGTCAAATGACAGGGAAGAAAAACGTTTTTGAAATGTGGAAACTTCTGAGGAAGCACGTAGTGGTCCTTTAACCACCAGTTCAGCACATTGCTGTGTGCTGCCCTTGAGATTTCTAACATAGCTAAGAAAGCCTTACGGTTATCTTTCACCTGCGAGGCTATCTTAACATCAAAGTTGGCTTTGCTTGTAGGTCAATCTAGTTTGATAAGGAATGTTTATAACATGGCTGTACCAAAATTAAGTGAAACACTGGCACTTGACATTTCACCCTTTTGGGAAAAAAAAGTATGCATTGCATCAGAGTTGTGCACTCATGTACACGTACACACATAGGAAACCTGTGTATTATAAAAATGCACAAACATGTCTTATTAAAGTGCAGTCAGGTGCCAGATCTAGGACTCTGGTCCCCTGAACTTTGCTGCCCGTCAGGCTAGCACCTCTGCTTTTTAGGAGTAAAGCTTTAGTGTGCACAATAGTCTGTGAGTACCTGCCTTCAGCATAGCTTCTGTTGTAATTACTAAACAGTTGTCATGACTGTGCACCAGTCACATGGAAACAAATAACTCAACTGTTAAATCCATCTTTAAAACCAAACATGATAGAAAAGTCCACTTGATTAGGTACTTTGATTATACAGTAATACTGACAATATCACTGGCTGTGTTCTACATGAGCTACAAAGTGAACTGGCACCTCAACTGTGTGCCTTGTTCAATTATAGCCTCACCTCAGGCTTTGTCCCTACTGAATGGCGCACTGCTACAGTCATCCCTCTTCACAAAGGAGGAGCGACTGATATGCAAAGCTATGGCACACATCATCATGGACCTAATAAACAAGGATATAGAGAATCTCCAAACTGTGAATCCAACACATTTTTGTTTTGTGAAGGGTAGATCATGCCTGCTCAAGACTGTCAACTTCTTTGAGTCAGTCACTAGAGCTGTGGATGAAGGCAAGGTGATTCATACACCCTACCTTGATCTGGCAAAGGCCTTTGATGCCATTCCTCATGCAGGAATCATAGAAAAACTCACTAAGCTAGGCATCAACCCCTATATCAATAGGTGGGTTGCAAACTGGCTCACAGATAGAACCCACAGTGTGAAAGTAGCTGACTACAAGTCAGACTGCCAATCCGTCACGAATGGAGTCCCACAGGGTTCGATCCTGGGTCCTCTCCTGTTTGGTATCTACTTCTCTGAAGTCCAGGCCAACACGAAGGGACTCTGGCTGACAAAGTTCGCAAGCTATTGTAAGTTGGGAGCTATTACCTCCCCAAGAGATGTTGACATCCTACAGAAAGGCCTTACTGAGACCAAAGACTGGTGTCAGAACCATGGTCTTAAGCTCAATGCCAAAAAAATGTGTCATCTTCCCCTCTGGGAAAAACCCGGTTCCCATGATTTATCATATCGATGGTAGTCCACTGAAGACAGAAGGCGTAAGAGATCTGGGACACAAGTTGACAGCAGCCTCTCTCTGACCACAGTAGCAATGTGGTGGTCAAAAAAGTCCATCTATGTAGCACATTTCATTACTAAGGGGGGATGTTCTTCATGTTTCTCATCACATTTGGGTTCTCTGCTTGCAGGTAGCCCTCAGCCGGCCTGAATACAAGTCTTGGGTTCCTGCGTCGGATGCTGTCTCGTCAGGGGTATAAAACATGCAGCCGATGCCATTACATCGGTCTTTCTTGCTGTGCGGTGCCCAAAGCAGTTAGCAAGTGCTGGTTGGTAGACTCCTGAAATTTTCATTTTAGAGTTTCAGAACCAAGGGTTTTTTTTTTTTTTTTTTAAAAAAAAAAAAAGAGTACCCCGTTGGGGATTTTTTTTCATGCTGCAACCGATGTCAGTTGAAGTTAACAATGGTCTTACCTGTGGAAAGCAAATACCTCATAAAGATTTTCATTCCTACTGCATTCCTTGCTTAGGCCCAGACCACGACGTCCCTCACTGTCAGTTTTGTGCCTTGTTCAACCCCCAAACTATTCGTCTTTGGGCTATATTTGCAGAAAATTATTTTGGTACTCTGTATCCGTACTCCAAAATGGCTTCAGTAAGCCATCCGGCTACCGATCTTCCGAAAAAACATAAGGATAAAGACAGAGACAGACCGCATAGGTCCAAAACTGCCGATTACTCTTCCGTTAAGTTAGTCGCCAGTCTGCCGGTACTCAGTGAGGCACTTTCGCAGCCCCTGATACCCACTACTTCAGATTCGCAGGCCTCTACTGAGACCCTTTTAGAGTCTGGTATGTCATGAGGTGCTTCTTCAGCTATGGAACCTGCGGATGTCTCTACCTTGGATTGGGTCCGGAGCCGTTGTGCAGGCACTGGCTTCTGAGGGTATATTCAGGCCTACAGACTTTCATTTTAAACCAATGCCATCTTCTTCATCCAGGCCTAAAACTCGTACCACACCTAGAAAACCGTCCAAACCGCATGGTCAGACCCATATGCCTAAAAAACAAATGCTTAGAATGGCTGAAGACCTTATTACCTTAAGCCATTCAACCAGCCTTCCCCCTCTAAGAGACCTAGAACTGATTTTCCTTCTGATTCTTCTAATTAGGAATCTGATATTTCTGTTTCTTCTGATTACCAGGATTTACCCTTATCTACCTATGAGGATTCTGATGCAGAGGATTCCATTCCCTCTGCTTCCCCTCCGGAAGACTTTTCGTTTTGGTGAAACCTTGCACACTCGTAGGGAGCATTTCCGCTGGGAAAGCCAGGATTACTCTGACTCCAAAAAGAGGCTTAGGGAATTCTTACTCCTTCCTCAACACAGGCCTTTAGCTATCCCTTCCATTCTAGACATTGTAGATGATGCTTTCTTGGAATCCAGCCTTTCCCCAGACACTTTACCTCCAGCTCCCAGAAAACCTGACTGGTATTACAGAGTGCCCGACTCTCACAAGTTCCTCTTCAAGAATCCTACTGCGGATCCATAGACCATTTCCCAAGGACCAAAGGGCATTAAGGCTACTGCTGCCAAAAATCCTACCCCTTCTGATAGAGATTCTAGAGCCTTGGACAGATGGGGTAAGAATGTATACATGTCTGTTACTTTGGCCGTTGGGGCTTTAAATTGCCAGTTTCATATGTTAAAGTGCCAACAGCATATTATGGGACTACTTAAACAGAAAATGATGTTGATTCCTGACTGTGCTGAACATAAAGAATTACTGGATTTAATGCATTCTGCAGAGCAAGTTGGTAAACGTACTTTGCAATGTGGTTTTGAGACTCTAGAAGCATCTTGCAGGGCTGCTGTCACTGGGACTGTACTTAGAAGGCATGCTTGGCTTAAGGAGCAAAACTTGCCAAATCATGTTAAAGCTAAATTACTGGATGCTCCCTTAAACCAAGACCGCCTGTTTGGCAATAAAGCAGAAGTCCTCAGAAAGATGGAGGAAAAAGCTAACTGTTAAAGATTTCCTGCAAGTGCAGCCTCCCAGATTTAGTAGGCATTGACCTTCAAAGAATTGGTCCTTTCCAGTCTCTTCCAGGCCTTCTCAGTCCAAACCTAGGAACAGCAGACCACCTAGGTTACAGTCTCAGGTTACGCACAGGGCTAAGCAGTGGGGGGCTCCCACTTCCAAAGCAGGGAGTAGTAAGGCACCCCCTTGCGGAAAAATGGCGCAGTGACTTGACCTTAACCCTTCCAAGCCCTGTTCTACTGCCTGCTCCCTTAGGAAAGCTCGCCCTGCATGCAAAAAACTGGGATCTCGTTACTCAGGACAAATGGGTTTTGAATATAGTTTCCCAAGGATACAGAGTCCACTTCCACACCCTACCAGCCCCAAACAGTTGGCCAGACCTACCCCCAAATCAGTGGGCAGAGGCCCAACAGCAGGTTCTCTCTCTAAGTATCAGGGCTATTCAGCCTGTCCCAGCAGAAGAAAGGGGACAAGGTTTTTATTCAAGACTTTTTCCCTGGTACCCAGAAAAGACAGCTTCTGGCATCCTATTCTGGACCGCTCTATTCTAAACACCTTTTTGGTAATCCCAAAATTCGGAATGCTAACACATCAACAGCTGCTTCCTATACTAGGCAAAGATGCCTGGTTGGCAACCTTAGACTTAAAAGAAGCTTACCTGCACATTTCAATAAGGGAATCTTGCAGGAAATACTACGCTTCAGGGCAGACTCCATGCACTATCAGTTCTCTGCACTTCCTTTGGCTTATCTACTGTGTCCAGGGTATTCACAAAGTGTCTAGCTCCAACCATTGCATTTTGCAGGCAGAGAAAAATTCAAATATACCCATACTTGGACAAATGTCTGATTCAGGCAGAAAGCCAAGACTTGCTATTAAATTATCTGGCATTCGTAAAGAAACTTCTAACCTCACTGGGGTACACCATAAACAAAAAGAAATCTCACCTAGTACCTTGCCAACAGATTGTATTCCTGGCAGCAAGCTTGAACACAACTTCCCCGATGGCTTTCCTCACTCCAGAGAAACAAGTTTATTTGACAACCTACTTCAAACTATTGGCCACAAAGACCCAGCTATCTGCAAGGAAAATTCTTCAAGCCCTGGGGTTCATGGCCTCTTGCATTCTACTAATTCCATATGCAAGACTGCATATGAAGACACTACAGTGGTATCTAAAAAGCCTATGGTGTCAACATTCTCAGGACCTGGAATCAATGATTCCTATCATTCCTTGTATAAAGACAGGGTTCTTTTAGTGGGCAGAGGCATGCTACCACAACAAGGGTCTGCCTTTCACTCTACCCTCTGCCGCCCAAACCCTAACAACGGACGCATCAGACTATGCATGGGGGTTCACTTGGCAGGGCAGTGCATTCTGGGCAAATGGAACCTGAGACGGATGCACCTGCATATCAACCAAAACGAAATGTAAGCTGTACAGAATTCCCGGACAGCCTTCAAAGACCGAATTCTTCCAGGACAATTATTGGTAAAGACAGACACCACAGTTATGTGGTACATAAACGAGCAGGGGGGAACCCACTCATAATCTTTCTGCAGACTAGCCATGGCTCTGTGGAACACAGCCTTGAGCTACCAAGTGCACCTGCAACCTCAGTTCCTGCCAGACATGCTAAATTCACGGTCAGATGACCTAAGCAGAAATCTCTTGGACCCACACAAATGGAAACTGGAACCAAAAATATTCAACCTCTTGAGGAGCAAATGGGGGACTCCAGAGGTAGACCTTCTTGACTCCCCTCAGAACTACCAATTGGACAAATTCTGCACAAGGACTTCCCACAGTCAAGCCTGGAAAGTGGATACCCTCTCCTTTACCTGGAAAAGCCTCTCAGTTTATGCCTTTCCCCCTCTGCCTCTCCTCTCAAATGTTCTGCTAAAGATCAAGCAGGACAAGCCAAGGGCAATATTGATTGCACCAGACTGGCCACGCCAGCACTGGTGCCCCCTCTTGCGCAGTGTAACACTACTGGAACAATGGCACCTGCCTCAGACCCGTTCCCTGCTGTCCCAGCAGGCGGACCAGATTCTGCATCCTCCGCTTCAAACCCTGAACCTTGCAGCCTGGCTAATTACTTGAGCTCTCCAATAGCATCCCTCAGTAAGCAGATGCTAGATGTCATTCTCTCGGCAAGGGAGGCCTTGTACTAGAAAATCCTATACTGAAAAGTGGAAAAGATACTGTTCTGGAGCCAGACTCAGGGGATAGGCACAATGGTGCCCAGCTTACCTCATATTCTTCAGTACTCAACAGAAATGCTCCACAAGGGCCTATCCTTCTCGTCAATTAAAATTCATACCTCTGCCATTTCAGCACATTATAATACTGAGCCACCCCTCTTTTTTCTCACCCCCTGCTAAAGCAATTCCTTAGAGGGACCAAAAACTTAAGATCCCCCAGGAGAGCCCCTACTACAGCCTGGGACCTTAATTTTGTATTGGAAAAGCTCACTCTCCCTCCCTTTGAGCCAGCTTCAACTGCAGAGTTGAAATTCCTTTCTTGGAAAACCGCCTTCCATCTAAACATCACTTCAGCTAGAAGAGTGTCTGAATTATAGGCCCTTATGGCGGTGGAACCCTTCATTATCTTCCATGCAGACAGGGTCTCTCTCAGGACCAACCCTTCCTTTATGCCCAAAGTGGTGTCTAGTGTGGCCCTAAATCAGTCCATTCATTTGCCTACTTTCTTCCCTAATCCACATAACAAAGGAGAACGAATACTGCACTCTCTGGACGTGCGCAGACAACTTAGATTTTATTTGGACAGGACTAAGCCTCTCGGAAAATCTGAACAGCTTCTGGTTGGCTGTAGGGGAAGGCCATTTCAAAGTAAACCATTTCTAAATGGATAGCCCATTGCATTCATTTCTGCTGTAAGCACCATGGAAAACCTACCCCACAGGGGATAAGATCACATTCCACCAGGGCTGCATCTACCTGTACAGCCTTTCTCAGAGGAGTCCCTACCAGGGACATCCTAGAAGCTGCTACTTGGAGCTCTGTACATACCTTCACCAAACATTACCACATGCCTATTTTTTTCCAAATCCAGAGCTGGTTTTGCCACTGCAGTCTTGCAGGGCTTAATAGCTGGTCCTAATGCTCTCTAACTCCCTCCTCCCTTCCTTAGCTTTGAGAATCTACCCAAATGTGATGACTGCAACAGTGAAACACGAAGAACATAGTACAGCTGTGTACACTTACCATAAATGTAGATGTTCGAGTGTATTCACTGTTGAAGTCCTGGTTACCTTCCCCTCCAGCCCCCTGACTTCTCTTGGCTCTACCTTTCCTTCTTGTTTGGTGTATTTAAGCTTTTTGGTGTATTTGTTTTTTGTTGGAGGTGTACCATAACGTATAATTGCTTCCCATTGTGGAGGCACCTGACACCTGGGGCAAGAAAAACTGATGTAATGGCATCGGTTGCATGTTTTATACCCCCTGACGACCTGACGTCTAGTTTTGGTCATTTTAAGTCATGGAAGAAGAGAGAGCTTCCGACGCAGGAACCCAAGACTCTGGTATTCAGGCCGGCTGAGGGCCACCTGCAGGCAGATAACCCAAATTTGATGACTGCAACAGTGAATACACTGTACCATCTACATTTATGGTAAGTGTACACAACTGTACTTTTTGCATCCAGGAAGAAAGAGGTCATTGTCTCCCTCTAAGACTGCCCATGCTATGGAATAAACTTTCATACATGTCAAGCAGAGCACCTCACTGGCCCTTTTCAAGAGAAGTCTTGATGAGTGGATGGGAAATAGAAAATTTGCCCTAGGGATCACTCCAGTGGCTTTACTCTGCAGAGGCACTGGGAACCAAGGCAGGGTGGCATGATGCCAAGGTAATCTCATGGGTTAGGCTTGTAAAGGCTCCAGGGCCATTAGCCTAGTGCACACCTATGTACACTGCTTCTGCACACAAGTTTGGCCAGGGAAGAATCTGTGCCCTGCTTCCCTGAAGCTAAGATTGTGCATGTCTTCAAGACCACTGTGTGTGTCCATGGTTCCCAGAATTTTCATTTTGTAATTGTGTGACAGAATCTGTGATATAAGCTTGACTACCTAGTGACATAGTGGGGTATGGCTGACTTTGTGTATGTCCTTAGCCCAGATGATAAATCCTTTGCAGTGGAGCCTCTGTCTGTCTGTCTGAGAGTGGCACCTAATTGTGTGGAATTTAGCTTCAGCAACTTGGTCATGGTTTTCCACTTCAGTCAGCCCAATGAGCAAGGAACAATGAAGCACTGTATCCATTTTCATTAATCCGTTTATAAACCGTAATTATGGAAACAAGCTGTGGGCAAGATGTACCTTACACACATTACAATAAAGTTTCAAGTGACAGATTTGTAACGTCATGTTGCTCCCTCTCAGCATTACTTAAGATATCCCAAAAAAGTTTTCTGTTTTGGGGATAATCTCTTGGCTAGGCTTGTAAGGGCCCGAGGGCCATTAGCCTAGTAACTTCCTATGATCCTATAGAAAGGGTCATATTCTTGAACTTTTTTAAAATGACGAACATGGTGTTTTAATCACCTTGCAGCATTTAACTGAGATAGTGTGTATAGCGAATTCCCCCCACCCCCAGCTGTCTCAGAAGTTTGAATGTATCCTGACAGTGCTTTGGCAATCCCCCGTCCCAAGAAGATAGGCACTTCTTTTCAGTTCACAAGCTCCTGGCTGAGTGGAGTAGGTCCCCAGCAAACATACTCAATCTACTGATTCTTGCGTGGTTTTTCTTGGTTCAGCATAGGTCCCACAGAGCATAGCATTTTGCTCCCCTGAACCTTTAGAAAGGTACAGTAAGAGAATATAGTACTCTCCCTTGTTGAGGCTCAAGAGTCGACGGCTGTTAGCTCACTTATCCAAATTCAATTTCTTTGTTAATCTAGCACTGGAAAAGGCTTGAAGGTACCCCCTCCCCAGCTTAGGCTCCAGAGTTATCTCATCCAGACTGTAGCTTTAAGGTGGGCTTCTGTATAGCCCATATACACCTGACTAGGGTTGCAGGTTCACGCATGTTCCCACTAGAATGGTGAGGCTGAGGTTATTTTCCCCGGAGGAGGCAATCTGTAACAGTGTTTTCAGTGCCTGTTTGAAGAGGTGCAAGACTTCTCAAGACTACTTGATGACTTTGAGAAGAAAATGGCCCAAGATCTTGTTGCTGTGGGTGACATTTGAGTTTTGCATCTACTTTCCATGTCTTTATTTTTCAGACCTAACCAGCCCCAAAAGAGTTAGAAGCATCTTTGCAGCTTAGGGAAGGTTGTCATGTATCATACAGTCCTTGCTCCTTCATTTTCAGACATCTTTCCCATCAGAACAACTCTGCAGTAGTCTCTGCTAAAAATTTGAGCTGCTCATGGGGTGGGTGATTTATTAAGTGTTCACCTTTAGCTTTGAAGAACCATTACCATAAACTGGTACATTGCACATTTAGCTACGTTTGGTCAAATCTTATGAGCTCATGGGATCTCTCCAGAAATGAGTTCAGTTCATCATCTTGAGCCAGTTGGGAAAGGTCCAGTATTTCTTTAGCACCAAGACTACTACCGAAGTGTTACCATAATGGACAGGGCTTTGTAAGTAAATGACCTGCATGCATTCTTCCTGGTGGCTTTGATCAGAGATGACTGAAGTGTTCCTGTAGTGGTTGTTCTTGTGCCTGCATTCCCTGAGTTATTCTGAAGTTTTAATCCTCTCTCACTGTTGTACATTTATTTAGCTGTTTTTATAGTTGTGTAGATGTATGCTGTTTTTGGTAATGGTGGTTTTGGCTTTGAAAGAAAGTCAAGTCACAGCCTTGGCATCCTGGTAAGGACTTGGGGCAGGTAATGACTGATTTATTCACTATTGGGATGAAGAGCCTGCTTCGTCTTTCACACTTCTTCAGGGGTGATGGGTACACTTTTCTTCCAGAAGAGGTTCCACATCAGGCAATCATTCTGGTCCTGAAGTCTATAGACACTGCCACGTCTAGTGCCACTTAGCATTCATTCAGCTAGACAAGTCATTGTGTGATATCTAAACAAGCAAGGGATATTTGATTTGTATCCATTTTGCAAAGAGGTAGTACATCACAGATGAAAGCATCACTTTCTCAATGGTTCATATCTCTGAAAAAGCAAAAAGCTAGGCAGCTGTCTGAAAACGGTTGTAAGTTCAGAGATGGGAGTAGTTCAGTTGAGCGCCATAATGTAACCCTCTAGAAACTGTTTACCACCCTTCCCCATTGTGCTGACTGCAGTATTGCTCTGGGCGGTGGACATGTTTGCCTTTCTGAGTAATTGGCAATTTATGTCTGCCTTTTCAGCATTCCTAATGCAAACACTAAAGAAAAAAACGAAAAATTAGGAACAAGCACCACAAAACGGATACGGGAAATTATAAATCTTATTTAGGCTTTTGTCTCAAATAATGTATTAAAAACACAAAGCCGTTTTTTTAACTCTCTCCTAATCACGTGACATAATCTACCCAATCAGAACATAAATTCTGTACTGTATTTATCAAGTCAGTTAGTCTCCAAAAAAATCACATAACCATTTAATATAAACTAAACAATAAATGTAGTAATGTTTAAAAACTCACTTTCATAAAAAATCTATGATTACCCCCAAATATACACACACACACACACACACACACACACACACACACACACACACACACACACACACACACATTGATTTACTATCAAAATACAGGATGAAGGTTCGGCGAACACAGGATGTCGAATGACAGTTGGCTAAATCCCATATTGCCAACCTTCATGTTTGCAAGTGTCTAGTGCAGCGAATGGTACTGTGCATTTTCTGATACGTAGTTGATGTTCCGAATAGAGATCACGATACAGTGTGTATTGGGAAATTTTATCCTTTTCTTCACTGTAGTGCGATCTTGGAGTTGGAATATATAATTTGCAGTACGTGGGGGGGGCTTGCCCCCTACAAAAACATGAAGTTTAGTGTTGTGCAGTACATTTGCTCTGCTGAAAAAAACAGAACTTAAGTTACTGTTGTAAAAGTTGCAGGGGAAACAGTATGTTGAATAATGCTGAATTTGAATACTCTGCTTGACATTCGACATACTGACCTACTTACTCGACCATTGTCTGTGTTGTCACTTATATGAATGAATTTTGTGTAATTTGCGTTTCTGATAGTGAACTATATGGTGTGTGTGTGCGCCCGCAAGCGCATTTAATGTAATGCACATTAAATTTTCAAGTAAATCCATAAGATTTTGGTTTTAAAATGCAGTTAATAGAAACCATTAGTTCTTAATTGGCAACAAGTCAAAAGCACCCCTTCTAAGATTTGTAGTCCATTTAGCAATACGAAAAAAACAGACTAAACCTAGTGACCTGGAAATTTACAAACCTGCTTTACTAATGCATTATTAGTATTGGATGTAGAGATATAAATATGTTTGTATATTTTGTCCTTAAAGTATCTCATGGTTTTTCCAATATAAAAACACTGACAAGTCTGACATAAAGCAGCATAAACAATATCTTTCTGTTTTGCAGTTGCATCTAAATTTAGGTTGAATTAAGATGTTCCTAACCTGAATGCAATCACCCTCCAGTATATGCTTACAGTAATTGCAACGGTCACATTTGAATGTGTCCAACGTGATATCAAGAAACCCTTTCTTTTTAAAACCAGCACATTCAACCATTGATCTGATGTTGCCAATTTTCATTCATTCCTCCACCTGTGGGTTTCAGATCAGAGTCTGCCACTTTCCAAGCTGCAGATTCAAAGCTCAATTGCGCTCTCTCTCTCTCATAATGCCTCATTCCCCAGATTAGCTTGGATCTTGTTTGCCGTTCATATGAAAAGCATAGAAGTTGCGTCTCTGCTCCAGCCAGTTGTTCACTGAATAATTTGTTATGTATGTCTGCTTTTAGCTGTTCCTGTTTTCGCTTGTAATTCCTTTCCTGCATATTTCTTCCATGTGGTCTAGTCCTGCTGTCCCCTTTCTTCTTTCTCTGCTCCTTTTTCTAGCTCTCCATCTGTTTTTGGGTTTGTCATGGCTGAAAAATCTGACAAACCCTTAGGTTCCAAAAAGTGCACTTCCTTTGGGAACAAGATTTCGTTATCTGATGCCCACCGGAAGTTTTATCAATTGTTTAGGCCCAGCTGATTTGGAAAGTTTCTGCTTAGTGTGTGAAGGGTTAAATCTGCGGGTATTGAAAGATTGCAGGAACAAGCTGTTGCTTAAGAGGTTGCTTCCTTCTGCTGCTCAACTATCTACTTCAGGGGCTCAAACCCTGCTAAGAAGCACAACGAGGCCAGAGACCAGAGAAAACATTTCCCTGAAAGGTGGTCCTCTGAGCTGCTGAAAAAGGTGCCTAAAACATCTGCTCCGCGGCCTTCAGATCAGACTATCCTGGGTTCTTTCCCCTCAGCTACCCATGCTCCCATTGCTGCCTTGGAGTAGCATGTCTCTGTGCAGAGGTCTTCCTGCGTGAAGACCTCCCTCAAAAGAGTGTCCAGGCCAAAGTCAGCATCCTCCATCAGGTCATCATGGAGCTTATCCGAACATGAGGTGGGTACGAACATGAGGTGGGTAGAGTGAGGAGGTTTCTGAAGACCCAGATCCAGATGGGGGTTTTGCCATCTCTGTCCCCTTCCTAATCTGTGATCAGGCATTCTCCATTGCAGCCCATGGCCCCTTCTGAGATCCAACCTCCTGCTTTGGAGTTGTCAGATCCGATGGCCCCGAGAACTGAGACATCTGATCCGGTAGTGGTTATTACTTCCAGTCTGACCACCTATCTGAATCACTCTGCTCCTTTGGTGTCGAGGCCTAGTGCATCTCACAGCCAAAGCTTGGACATCTGATCTGGGGGGGGGGGGGGTTGCATAGACTCTGAAGTTCTCAGAGCTGTTACTTCCTCTCAGAGCCTCAGCGTTTGACAGCTCGGCTCAGGCTTTGCCCTCACAGTGGAGGATTGCAGGGGCTCCAGAGTGGCAGTTCTCCACGTCTTCGTAGTCAGTCTGCTTTCGAGGTGGTGGAGAGGTTTCTGTCCCACCGTACTCCTGGTTCTCCCTTCATGGGATCCGGTCCCTACCCCCCGGAGTCTGTGCCTGAGACCTCTCATCTACCACTGGGCAAGCCATCCCTACTGTGGAATCCCAGATTTTTTCCAAGAACTCCCCGGAGCATCCCACCGAGGAGGCCACTCAGAAGAAATGTAGAAGGAGACACTTGAATTCCCGACAGAAATTTGTCAATACTGACACTGACTTTGAGGAAGGGGGTCCCTAGATCTCCACCAGACAATGTCTCCTGTGCAGACATCTTAAGAGATTCTCCGTCAGAAGGGTGGATGATCCTCCCAAAACCCCAACCCAGAGGAGAGGGTGCTTCTGGGGGGCCCATCTGCATCCTGGGTGCCCCCCCCCCCCCGCAGATCTTATTGAATTAGGACCTGGACACTGTAGAGCCCATATCAAAGTTGGCTAAGTTCTTAAGTGTTTCCTGGAACAAATCCCACTGGACTAAAGGGATCCCGGTAGATGCCATGATTGTCACGGCAGCCCCCCCCCCCCCAAAAGGAACTAGCTCGGCAGAGCTCCTCTGTCCATTCCCTAACTGGGAGTCTAAGGCTTTGGACCAGTTCAGAAAGAGAAAATTTACACTTCGTCCAGCTTTGCCTTGTGAGAGGTAAACTTTGTCTCGCATTACCAAGCTATAAAGGGACTGAATCAAGGAACTTCTAGCTCAGTCTGAGTCCATGTCTGAGGAGCGCAAAGCTTTCTCCTCCAGAATGTCCACTCTATTTCATGTACGAGATTAATTTCCTACACTGTGGAAGGCACTGAAGGGAAGCCAGTTCAGGCATTTGCCACTAGGCATCATGCCTGGATGCAGTTGTGTGACTTTGCAGAACCCTTCAAGGCATTTGTCAATGCAACCAAACAGTTAATAGTGCTGGACGCCATTCCCAAGGCAGAAGGGCTCATGAAATCAAGGGTCTCGAGATTCCTTTTTAGACAGACCCTTGCAGTACCCCTGAAGGGTTGCCCATCTGCATTTCTCTGGAGCCAGTTGGTGGGTGCATATCCTTGCACCCAGAAGCCTGGATAGCCGTCACAAATGATAGATGGGTTCAAAGGATCGTATCCAGCGGATACTCTAGTCCCTTTTTGACTTCCCAAACCAAAGAATCACCTCCCAGATGCATCACCCAATCAAAGGGAGGCAGCAGTGGTAGAAATTACAAAACTGCTTCAGAAAAGAGTTGTCCAGGAGGTCCCTCCCGATCAAGTCGGATTGGGCATTTAATCGAGGTTCTTTTTAGTGCCAAAAAAAGACAGGGGAGCCAAGGCCAATTTTGGACCTAACATCTATGAACAAGAAGGTAAAAAACTCCTAGTTCAGGATGGTCACAGTCCAGTCCGTCCTACCTTTTCTTTGGACCTAACATCTATGAACAAGAAGGTAAAAAACTCCTAGTTCAGGATGGTCACAGTCCAGTCCGTCCTACCTTTTCTGAAGATGGACGATTTGATGTGCTCAATAGACCTGAAGGACACGTTTTATCATATCAAGATGAACAGGCTCTCCGGACAGTGTCTTCTTTTCAGGCTGGGGCCATTCATTATCAGTTCTGGGTGCTGCCATTTGATCTCACTACAGCCTCCAGGGTATTTACCAAATGTATGGCAATAGTTGCAGCTCCTCTCAGACTTCAAGGATTCCATGTCTTTCCTTCTCTGGATGACCGGTCAAGCAAGGGACTGTCTGTTACGGCTTGCTCCCATTCTAGGCATAACAGTCCACATGCAAAATTCACAACTGCTGCAGGTTCAACTGATGGATTTTATCCAGGCACACTTAGACACGACCATAACCATGGCTTACCTACCTCCAGACAGTGTCAGTCCTCAAGCACATTGTCTCCCATATACTAGCAAGGCCCAGTCCCCTGGCAAAATTGGTTGTCTGGGTGTTGGGGTCGATGGCTGCCACAATAACCCTATTACCGAACACAGGGTTACACATGTGAATACTACAGTGGACATTCAGTACAATGATCTTTACACAGTCACACACTGAATCATCCCATCAAGCTGTCACACATATGCAGGGACACGCTCCTTTGGTGGCTACACTTCTCTGAAGTCATCCAAGCCCTTCCCTTTGTTCTCCCTCTGCCAAACACCAAGCTGACCACAGATGCCTCTGGGACAGTGGGGGGGGGGGGGGGGCAGTTTCTGGGACAGACTGTCCAAAGCACGTGGTCTTCTCAAGAGACTATTTTTTGCATATTAACATCCTAGAGATGAGAGCAGCTCAATAGGATTTTACTGATGCCTCAGGAGTGATCACTAAATCAGTCAGTAACAAACATCATCTTCTCAAATGGGGTCAGCCTTGTGATCGCTTTGCGTCCCCCTCAACAAATGCAGCAGGTTCTTTGCCTTGATTCCCCCCTCAGGGATGGTCACCAAGAGATGCTCTAGTCCATGCTTGCCCCCCCCCCCCCAGTCTACTTTATTCATTTCCTCTGATCCCTAAATTCCTTCAGAAAGCACACTGGTTGAAAAGCACAGTGCAGTAAAAACTCAGTTAACCGGAACTCGAGCAACCAGCAAAAAAAAAAAAAAATTGAAGAAATACAGTAGTCTTCATGTGTTGTACTTTGTCCCCCCACAGAAACATACCTTGTGTATTTAGAGTTTGAGTTTTAGAAGGAAGAAAGGAATAAATTCCTGCTCTCCCCACCCTGAGAAAAAGTCAGACCAAACAAATAGTATAGTGTACAGTATTAATCAGGCCCATTTTTAATAGTTACTCTCAAGCAACCAGAAAATGCCATTCCCCGTGGATGCTGGTTAACTGAAGGTTTACTGTAATCCTCATTGCTCCCTTTTGGCCTTGCCAAGTCTGGTTCACCTTTCACTGGAACCTTTACCAGATCTACTCTCCCATCCCTCAGGGTGCCCAGATCTTCAGGGCCTAAAACTGAGCGCATGGCTTCCAATTCCAATGATGGGTAGGCAGGCTGTCATCCCCAGTCCAAAGAATTCTAATTTCTTCCCACAAAGTATCGACCAGAAAGCTCTACAAAAGCAAATAGAAGACGTTCTTTTTTTGGACTCAGCAGAAGTTTATTGACCTCTTTACGGCTTTTGTCCCAGTAGTATTAGATTTTCTGGCCATTCTTTTCCAAAACTGAGCCAGTTATTCCACTGTTAAAGTTAACTCTGCAACTATTTCAAATTGTCATGTTGGAGAGAATTCTGACTCTTGTTTCATCAAAATTATGTAAGGCTTTCCTCAGAGGTACCTTTCTGCTCCTCCCTCCAATCAAGGACCCTACTCCTCCTTCAGACCTGACCTTGATATTACAGGAATTAGTGCTTCCTCCCTTTGAACTAGCAGCTAAAGTGGATTTGAAGTTTCTGTCTTGGAAGACTGCATTTTTAGTAGCCATTACTTCAGCAAAGAGAGTTTCAGAACTGCATGCCCTTTCCTGTAAACCCCCTTACTTAATTTTACATAAAGACAAGCGTATCTCATCGGACCAGTACACCCTTTTTAACAAAAGTTGCTTCTGAAAACAGAATCAGTCTGTCAACCTACTGGTTTTCTTTCTCCAAATTTTAGAACCGAGGAAAATGCATGCTACATCTTCTGGATGTATATAGGCGATTACTTTTTTTTTATCTGAACAGGACTGAATCTTTCAGGAAATCTGATCAGTTGCTCATATCTTTTTCAGATGTTAAAAAAAAAAAAAAGGGCAGCAGTTTGCCAAGCCAACTCTGGCCAAATGATTTAAGCGATTGCATTTCCTTCATTTATTCTCTGAAAGGGATTTCTTTACTTGGACCTATTAAAGCACATGTGACTTCTCAAGCCATTTGTTCTAGAGTGTCAGTTAATGATATTTGTGCTGCTGCCTGCTGGTCAAGTTCCCATACTTTTATTGCACATTATAAATTAATTATTACTTCCAGAAATAAGGCTGCCTTTGGCTCTGCAGTGCTCACGAATATCCTTCCATGAGGGCCACTCTAGGTTATTGTAGCTGGAACTCTGTCCCACAGATGGAGGAATGAATGAAAATTGAAAACATTAGATAAAAACAAAAGTTGTGTTCTTAGCATAATGTTTCATATGTGTTGTCTGTTTTCATTCTTCCTCCACTTTCCCATGCTCCTTCCCACTTTCCAAAATTCTGTACATCCTGACAGAGAGACTTGGAGGAACCATAGTTCTTTTTTTTGAGCTCCTGGAATACTTCTCTTTTTTTTTGGTGAGCTTATCAAAATTTATAGGTA
>NC_056739.1:115437943-115448185 GCF_019279795.1 Protopterus annectens
CTTTAGACCTCATCACAGCACCACCACTGCCCTTCTTTCTTTTATAGATACTATCAACAAAAATCGCAACAATAATCTTCTCTCTTCTGCTCTTTTCATTGATCTCTCAAAAGCTTTCGACATGGTCAATCACTCTCTCTTAACTAATATTCTTGAATCTCTCTCACTTGATAACCTAGCTATTAAATGGTTTAGATCATATTTTAGCAACGGGCAGCAAGCAGTCATATGGGAAAACCATATCTCTTCTCTTTTGCCAATTTCCATCGGAGTTCCTCAGGGCTCCATTCTTGGTCCTCTTCTCTTCTCTCTCTTCATCAATGATCTTCATTCTGCTATCCCACAAGCGACATGCATTCAATATGCAGACAATTTGACTCTTATTTGTTCTGCTCCTTCCACTACAGAACTGATCTCACTTACCCAAAACATATTTAATACTGTTGAAACCTGGTTCTCAAAACGGTTCCTCCTACTTAATGCCAAAAAAACAAAACTTCTCCTTTTCACCCCACCACTCATTCCCCCATTACATTTCTCCATCTCCTCAAACACTAACACTATCATCTCACCTGACTCTACAACAAAACTGCTAGGTATAACTATCGACAATAATCTCTCCTTCGATCAACACATTAATTACACCATCAAATTAGTTAACAGAAAAATAGGATCCCTATATCGAATTAAACCTTTTCTAACCCCAGCAACTAGAACCAAAATAGCCCAATCCCATCTCTTATCTACACTACTATATGCCTCCTCTATTTATACCAACCTTAAGAAAAGCAATCTAGCTAAATTAGCAACCTGCTACAACAATATTGCCAGCGCCACTGGTAACCCCTTCAGAACCCACCATTGTCTTAACTTAAAACTTCTAGGCTGGCTTGAATTCCAAAACTACTTGCTTATCCCTCAACTCTCTACTGCCCATAGTATACTTTATCAACCTGACAACACCCCAATTCTTTCTCAACTGATAATCCCCTATAACAATCTCAACTCCCTACACTCTTCTCATAAACTAATGGCCAAAGCAATTAAGTCAAACAACTTTGCTGGTGACTGTCTTCACTAATACAGTAGGTAGAAACTGGAATCTTCTACCTAGTGACATAACTCTGACTACATCTTTGCCTCTTTTCAAACGGGAAATTAAACTGTACTTCCAAAACCACTGGCTCTATTCCTGCAGTACACCTGACTAATTTATCTTATTTATTACTCTCTTACTCCTCTACTCCTTTCCTCTCCACTCCAACTCCTGTTCTGATTCTACCACTATTAGAACTATAAGTATTATACATTCTCTGTAAAATTGTTGGAATTGAAGAACAGTACATTTCTTTTTTTTCAGAAAACTTGTTACATTACTGTTGAATATCTCGCAGTGTTATTAATCCTTAAGATGTATTTTTTAGCAATATATTTCTTATGTAATGTACTAGTAGAAAGTGGAGCTTTTCTCCTCTAGCCTCTGCTGAAAATGGACTTATCCAGCCAGACTAGCCCGGTCAACAAATGTAAAATAAATAAAATAAATAAATAAAATAAATAGATATATATGTGTGTGTATGTGGATATAGATGTAGATACATGTAGCTATAGATAGATATATAGATACACACGTATAGATGTATAGGTAGAGCTACATATTTGTGTGTGTTTCTGTACACTCTGTTGACTGACAGCATGTCCACGTCTTTTCACTGTTGGAAACTGTTAGTTGCTCATTTGGGTGTTTTATTTTAGTTATCTTGCATACTGAATACATTTTGGCTTTTCATTTTCTCACTGGCGTGAGATATTTTATAGTACATTATGTCTTCTCCTTAAAGTATTATTTAAGTATGCTAGCAGTAGGTTTGGAGCATCTAAAGCCTTTCACCATGGAGCTCTCCTAGGTCTTTGGGAAGAGTATTCCGTGGAGAACTGCAGTCCATGTATGATTACCAGAAGGCTATCAGTGAGTTTGGCTGCGGAACGCAGATCTTCCAAAGCCTTACCAATGTCATTGCATTTTTCTGTCTCATTGACTGTCCATTATCATCAAGTAAACAATAGGAACGTTTCAAAACATTTCAAAACTAAAACGTTTGCTGTTTAGAGCCAGAAACATCAGGGTCTTTACTGACCACTGAAGCTTTTGGCCTTAAGCCAAGGAAAAGTAACCTCCCCCTGTTATGGAGAGTTGGTCTCTTGGTGGTTCAAAAGTAAAAAAAAAAATGAAGCATTGTTGTTCAAAGGAGAAACCTAGACAATTAGGGACTAAAAAATCTGTTTACAATGTTACAATGTTTGTGTGAGGCCTTAGAAACCCTGTATGCCAAAAAGAGCTTGAAGTTGCCAGGCTCCTGTTAAGTACAGTTTTGTCCAGCCCTAGCTTTGGCACCTAATTTTCATTATTCCCAGAACTGTAGCTGAGCTCCCCCCCCCTGCCTTTTGTTAGCCAAAAACAGGATAGGATCATTTCAATCCTTCCAAAAGTCTATGGGTGTTGCTGCTGAGCCAATCAGAATCTATTTTGAAAATGCCCATAGTGCACCATTAGAAGGTGCTTACTACTAAAGAAAGATTTCACTGTTTGTTTGAAACCTTACAGTTCCAGGCCATGGTCCTATTAAACCTGAGCAGATAAGCCTTCTATGATCTTTCCAATGGAGCACACGTGTTTTGTGGACATGCACACTGATACTTTTAGTGCCACCAAGTGAAGTCTTTAAGTGTAGCAGAGCCATCTCTGACGCTCTTAAATGGAGCCCGTCCTGGAGTAGTGTCCCTACTCTGACATTGATGAAAAGAAAACGAAGATCTGGCATATTCTGTCTAATTTTGCACCCCTTTCTAATATGGTATAGACAAGAGGATTCTTTCACCCATTTCTTCTCTAGAAGACACCTTTGGAGAGACGTAGCCACCGACAACCCCCATTTTAAAATGTCAGTCTGTTATAAGCTATATTTGGAATTGCCATGAACTACCACATAGGCATCAATCTACTTAACACCGAATGTGTGATAAGAGACCTTGGGACCCAGGTGGACAGTAGTCTCTCCTTTGATAGTCACATCGCTGCAGTAGTCAGGAAGTCCTATGTGGCACACCTCATCATAAAAGGGTTCTCATCCAGGAAAAAAGAGGTCATTGTTCCCCTCTACTCGACACTCATTAGACCCATTGTAGAGTACAATGCCCGTTTTGGAATGTACCTCACAAGACATCTGCAGCAGCTGGAAAGGCCACAGAAGTACCTCACAAAGAGGATTACTGGCCTCAAACAAATGCCCTACACTGACAGTCTCAAAAAACTCCAGCTTTACTCCATAGCATATTGCCTACTCAGAGGTGATCTCTGCCTAACATATAAAGCTATTTCAAACCCAGAGCTTTTGGACATGCTACACCTAAATAAATCCCAGTCCCACCGATCTACACATTCTAGGGACCTAAACCTTGTCACCACAATAAACAGGACATACTGGAACGATAGATTCCTGTCTCTGAGACTTCCCATACTCTGGAACAAGCTAAGCATCTATGTCAAGCAAAGTTCTTCATTAGCACTCTAAGAAAAATCTTTAGTGGATGGGAAATGCACCCCCGGCATCACATCTGTGTGTCTGCTCGACAGTGGCACAGGAAAATAGCTTTCTTGGGTGGCGTAAGCCAGGGAACCTTGTTGGCTAGGCTTACATAGGCCCTTGGGCCGATAGCCTAGTACCTACCTATGAACTTATACAGCCCTGAAAGTAACAGATAAAACACAAAGTCAGTAACACTACATCTCAGTAGCACCTGTGCTAGGGCTGCTGCTTCTGCTATCATTATTAGGAGGTATGCATGGCCAAAAATTCACCCTTTACCAGAAGAAATTAAATGACTGCTTGTATTTGGACTCCCACCTCAGGAAATCTTGAAGGTTAAATGAAATTGGGGGCTGCAGAGTGAAGCAACTTTTCCACCCTCCTTTCTCAGAGTACAGTAGAAATGCTTAAAACAATACAGTAGTGGTTTTACAGGGCATTCTTACTGACGGAACAGTGCAAAGAGAGAGAGGCTTTTGAAAATTCAGTGGGAAGAATACATTGGACAAGTGGTACAACAGGCAGAAGCACAGGGAATGCCCCCTGTCAAGCCAAGAGATTGCATCCAGTTATTAACAGCATGATCCTTTCACCTTCTTGTACCCTCCTCCCTTGTTTACACTTTCTCCCATCGTCAGCTTCTACAAACTTATTTCTGATCTCTGGATAGGAAAGGCAGTTGCTACCCCCCTCCCTTGTTCATACTTTCTACCATTTTGTCAGCTTCTTCAAACGTATTTCCGATCTCTGGATTTGAAGGACAGTTGCTTCCTGGCAGAAGAACAAACTTGAGGCCTTCCAACTTTTCATGGGAATGCCAATGCCTCCACTGCTTCCAGGTCATGTTACCTTGGCAGAATCTGTACTAGATCATTGTTAGCCCTTTCTGTTCTATAATACTTTTCTGTTTTTGAAACTGTGGTCCCCATGAAAGGCTGGACCTTGGAGAAGTATTCTGGCCCTCTAGCCAAGCTCTTGATCATAAAGAAGTTGTGTTAACTGTAGACTAGCCCTGCTACCTGTAATGCAAGAGGCTTTCATCGTCATCCTGAGCATGGGGGATTCTACCTTCACATGCCACTCCACCAGGAGCAGCCAGGACTCCGCCAGCGTCTTGCAGGGACACAGTACTTTGAATTGCATCACATTTGTTTAGTTGCAGAAAGTTAACAAACCTGTCTTTCTGCTCTTAGTATATTTTACTTCCTGTCCGTACATTGCCTCTCTTGCACTTCTTCCACCTGTCTTGTGCATTTGTAAATGTCTCTGGATTCCCTCTTCACCACTTATTCTAGTAGTCTATTCCTTGGCTCTACAGCCATTTTTGTCAAGTACCTTCTTGGGTATAGATCAGGGACTTCCTCTTCTCCTCCTTTGGGTTTAGCAGCAGCCTGTAGAGGCAGTTTTGGGGGGATTCTACTTGCATCTGGTCTGCTTGGAATTGCCACTTCCATATGCTAAAGTAACTTGAATCTTTCCAGGGAGAAGTTTAGCTACAGTGGACTCTATTGTAGATATAGCTTTATGAAAGGAAATTCAATACACAAAAGAAGCTTTACAAGTCTCCAGGCACTCCCTAAAATCTCGCTGTGCTGCGACACCTTGCATGCTTCTTGTAGAGCAGCTGCCACAGGTACTGTCATCCGCAGACATGCATGGCTCTGGACACGGCCCTGTCGATCATCAAAGGTAAGCGCTCTCAGGACCCGGCCCCTGTCCGATCACATCAAGGTGGCTCAGGACCCGGCCCCTGTCCGATCACATCAAGGTGGCTCAGGACCCGGCCCCTGTCCGATCACATCAAGGTGGCTCAGGACCCGGCCCCTGTCCGATCATCAGGTGAAAACCAGGGACGGCTGTCGATCACATCAAGGTGGCTCAGGACCCGGCCCCTGTCCGATCACATCAAGGTGGCTCAGGACCCGGCCCCTGTCTAGTCAGGTACGGGCTGAACTACTGGATGCTCCACTAGACAAGGGATTCCTTTCTGGTCCTCCAGCTTAAGGTTTTTGAGAAGCTGGATAAAGAGGAAAGCAAATAAAATTCCTTCACAGTTCTTATTTGAGCTGTTTCCAATCCTGAGGTACAGTAAGCATTACCCTTCTAAACCTTGGCATTTCCCACCTAGACAAGACTGGCGGAGGCCTCCCTAACACCCAGACAATTGGGATATGGCAACCAGAACAATGACACAGAGCCAAGATCTCAAGAGCCCACCAAACACAGACACCAGCTGTGACTATGTTCAACCCCCAGCCTCCCATACCCCTACCCACTCTCCCCTCCAAGCCCAGCCTGGCATATTCCTGCCCACCCTCCCATACCCCTGCTCACCCTCCCCTCCAAGCCTCTGGCTGGAGAAAACTCCTTCCTAACCCAATGGAAAACCATCACCAGAGACCAGTGGGTCATCCGTATCCTAGAAAAGGGGTACTATATCCAGTTCAGAGACGTCACACCCTTCTTGAGCATTCCAAAATCATCAAAAGAGCAGGGAAGTTTTTTACCAACTATTCTCTGAGAACTACTTCACCTAGGATCTTTCCAAGCTGTTTCTGCAGGGCAAAAAGGGAAAAGGCATCTACTCCAGGATTTTTCTAATTCAAAGAAAGGGTGCACCTGGAGGCCCATCTCGAACCCCTCCAAGCTAAACAAATTTGTCAACATCCCAAAATTCAAAATACTTAGTTTGCAGACTCTACTTCCCTTGATCTTCCAAGATGCCTACATGGTCACTGTAGACCTAAATGACGCTTACCTCCTCGACTCATTGCAGATGGTTATAGCAAGTGCCTACACTTTAAGGCTTGCATTTGCAGTTCTGTGGTTTACCATTTGGTCTCTTCCTGTCTGCTGTTCCCAGAGCTCACAAATTTCTGCTCCTATGATAGCATATTGTAGAACTCTGGGAGTTCAATTTACCTGTACTTAAATGACAGTCTCTTTCAGTGAAAATAAAGAGTGACAGTAGACTGCTTTCCAAGGTTAGGTCTCGCTTTAAATCTTCAAAAATGGCACTCTCTTCCTCCAAACAAGGATCCTGTTTTTGGGAGCCCTAATATATTGGTCCAACAGAAAGCTTTCCTTCTCCGAGGCAGGATTACTTTCACCGACAGGCTACCTGATCAGTCTGCTAACAGAGCAACTCATCTCAGCAAGGAAATTACTGCGGGTACATGGCATCCTTAATTCTCATGATCCAACTTGCAAAGTTGCACCTGAGAGAACTTCAGTGGTTCCTGAAATTGCTTGGGAACAGCATTCCCAACTCCCTGGAAGCCCTGCCACTCCTTCATGCCTGAAAAGGGAGCTATTGTGGTGGAAGAAAGCCATACAGTTGAATCTAGGGGTCTGTTTTCTCTCTACAAGAAGCAAATAAGACCATAACCACAGACAGTTCAAACATAGCTTGGGGGTCCTAATTGGGTTCCCTGAAAGTGCAGGGCATTTGGTCTCTAGAGCAGAGAAAATTGCATAAAAAGTAAAAGGAGCCACTAGCAGTCTACTTGGCAAGTCCAGGGATCCTACAGATCTGGGCAGACAACACCACAGTGATGTGATGTCAATAAGGGGCAACTCGGTCTTGCCCTGTGTACAGCCTTTTGAGGAAGATTTGAATGACGGCTCAAGAAATGGGGCTAACTCTCAGCTTCTTGTAGTCTGGTTCAGAAGAACTCTTGCAGATTCTTTAAGCAGGTGTCTTCTAGACCTCAACGAATGGTTGCTGAAAAGAAGTCTTCCTGAGCCTAACAATACAGTGGGGGTCCCCCTCAATAGACCTGTTCACTTTTCACTACTGCAGACATCTGTGGAAGTTCTGCTCCAGAAATCAACAGACAGGAACATGGAAAACAGATGCTTTCTCTTTCACATGGACAAACTGGTTCCTGTATGCATTTCTGCCCTTGCCTCTGATCCCCAGGATACTGACAAAAAGCCAGGGAGGACAGACCAAGCATGATCCTAGTGGCCCCCTTCTGTCTGAGTTAGCACTGGTTTTCCCTCCTCCTGACAGCCAGTGAAGGGAGATTCCACATCCTACTAGTAAATTCCCTCATGCAAGCTAAGAGATCTGTTTTCCATCCCCACCTAGCCCCCATTGGGTAAATGACCTAGAGGATTGAGTTTTTGCAGCAAGGAATGCATCCTGCTCCAAGGACATTCTTTCCACTCTAAGGGAATCCAGAGCAAGTACTGTAATCAGGAAGTCATACCTTGCAAAATAAAAAATGTTCTGCCTGGTGTCACAGCAAGAACACGAGTCCTTCTCGGGTAGATATCAACTCAGTTTTGCAGTACTTGTCATGCCTCTTTAGACCAAGACTTCCTACTCAAGCATTAAAGTACATGCATCTGCAGTATCAGCCTGCCTGCACAGTGCCCCCCCTACCTTCTCGTACCCCCACATGAAGTTTTTAAAGGGGAGATTCACTTAAGACCACCCAGAAGGAGCCCTTTCCCTGCATGGGATCTAAATTGTATTGGGCTCATGAGGGACTAAGTTAGCTTTCCTGCTGCCCCTGCCTCTCTAAAGATGCTCACCTAGAAGGACACTTTTCTAAAAGTTGTCGCATCAGCTATGAGAATTTCAGAGCTACAGTCAGTCATGTGTAAAGAACCATTCACTTTCTTTCACAGTACAAACACGGAACAAACTCCTCTATCATGCCTATAGTGGTATCAGAACCTACTCTAAACCAGGTTGTCCACTTACCAGTCTGTTTCCCGAATCCACAGAACAGGGCAGAGCAAGTCCTCCATTCCCAGAATGTGCACGGGCAGATTGGGTACTATCTAGACAGGACAAAAAGCCGTAATAGAGCAGAGCAATTGGTGGTACCTTTCAGAGGATAAACAGGGCAAACCTGTCTCCAAACAAATCATTTCAAAATGAACAGTTAACTGCATTAAGGTTTGTTACTCATACCATGGGAAAGATGTACCTCGTCATTTTAAAGTGGCTTCCACAAGACATGGGGCAATTACCACTGCTTTCCTTAAAGTCCCTCCACAGGCCATCCTAGAGGCAACCACTTGGAACTTTGTGCACACCTGTACAAAAACGCTATAACCTAGGCAATGTCTGCATGGCTAGAGCAGGCTTCAGAACTGCATTACTCCATACAGATGGCTCACCACCCACCTGTTGGCGTTGGGAGTCCACCCAAGAATCTACTGCAACATTGATTGCGAAGAACGTAAAACAGTTGTTCATAGGTTGGTACTAGGCTATCAGCCCTAGGGCCTATACAAGCCTAGCCATAACAATTCCTTAGCTATTTCTTCCCACACTATTTATAGCAGGGCGACTGATGTGACCCCCGGGGTGTATTTCCTTTCTCCCATCCAATCGTCAAGGTTCCTTTTGAAGAGGGCCAAAGAGGCACTCTATTCCAGAGTCTGGGGAATCTCTGGGTCAAGAACCTCTCCCTCCAGCATGTTTTGTTTATTGTGATGACAAGGTTTAGATCCCTGGAGTGTGTGGCTCTGAGGGATTGGGATTTCTTTAAGTGTAGCATGTCCAACAGCTCTGGGTTTGACATGGCCTTGTATGTTAAGCAGAGATCGCCTCTGAGTAGACGATATGCGAAAGAGTTGCGTCCCACTTACCATAATTGTGATGTTTAAGATCAGTGCTGCAGTACATACTCCTGCCCTACAACCTATTTGCTGACTGCTTCTCAACCCTGTGATAGGTGTAAGGGGTAGAGGAATTGTCTGCAAGTATTCCTCTTATCTCCATCATCCCCTCTCTGCCCATACGATTTCCTCCCTTTCTCTTAAATGCAGTCAACTGACCAGCTGCTTGTTCACTGTTTGGCGTCATCCTCTGGTCATTCTAATGGATACCTTTCTTGTAACCTGATGTCCAGGCATTGGTTGTTGTACTTCCATCGGCTACAGATGACACAGACTCTAAATCTGGCCGTTTGTGGGCTGCTGCATGGCAGGAAGTCGCAAGAATCAGCACTGCAACATTGATCTACTTGACCATCTAAGATTTTGTGGTGAGTGGGACACAACTGTACTTTGCTAACACAGCTGTACTTTCCTGTAACCTCTCATCATATACATTCACCTCAAACCTGTGAATCTTTATGGTACCTTTGGTTTGGACTTCTTATAGTAACCATGATGACCCTTCCTTTATATGGCCACCAGAACTGCATGCTGTTCCCAAGGATAGCTGCCTTTTAAGGTGGAGGCATTACTGTCCTGCTTCTGGAATCTTCTTGTGTGGAGAACACTTCATTATTATGTTGATTTCTGCAGCTGCCCAGCCTTTCACATCTGGATTGGCCCAGCCCACATGGAATAGAAGAACACCCCCTGATCCTTTTCCTGCTTTGTTGCCATGAGTTGTACCTCCACCCCTCCCCCCAAAAAAAACACACTAAGTTTTTTTGTTGCCTAACTGTAGTACTTTGCATATGTTTGCAACTTGTTCAGATTTCCAAATCTTTTGCAAGACACTATTCCCCTCTGTCTCCCCATCTTCCAATGCTGTGTCCCCATCATCCTGAAAAAGCCTTGTGTGTAACGCCGGGGTTTTGGGACACCCCAAAGGGGAAAAAACCCCCGCTCTTAAAAGGTTTTTGCAAAGCCGGAAAGGAAAGGGCCCCTCCATAAAAAAAGGGGTTTTTTTTCCTTAACT
>NC_056739.1:115448685-115476185 GCF_019279795.1 Protopterus annectens
ATGACTTTAGGGTAGAAGTTCAATTTTTACTTTCTATGCAGCTATGATTCCCTGGAATTAATGTAGTTTTGTTATTTAGTTTGGGTATTATGGCTAACAATGCAAATGGGATGGTTTTAAAATAGATAGCGTTGTGTAATGCTTACGTGTTGGTACGTTAACCTATCAGATGTCTTTAACTAATATTTAAATTTGTAATGATGGTAAGTGAACGCAGAAGTTTGATAAAGCCTTCGGGTGAAAGCGCTCACTAGTTCCGGAAATAAACTTGTTTTTACTATCCTTTGGAATATTTTGGATTTATTGGATTTGTTTCGTGGCTCGCTATTGAGAAACCAGCTATATTCACTGAATGGAGAAGCAGAGTATGTGTCGGGAGTAATAGCCAGCTGTCTCGTGCCTGTATGAAACTTGCTTTGACTTTTTATTTTAATTTCGTCATATTAGGCACGCTTGTCCTTAGAGTGGTCTTGTTTATCCTTATTGTATTTTTTATATATATATATATATATATATATATATATATATATATATATATATAATGTGTGTGTGTGTGTGTGTGTATGTGTATATATATATATATATATATATATATGTATATATATATATATATATATATGTATGTATATGTATATATATATATATATATATGTATATATATATATATATATGTATATATGTATATATATATATATATATATATATATGTATATATATATATGTGTGTGTATGTATATGTATGTATATATATAAAATCTATCCTGTACATTTTTAAGTTGTACCTGTAAATTGTCTATTGTAGTATGTGTACTACCCTGGTAAAAAAAAAAAAATAAAATAACACTATGCTGTAAAGTAAACATGTTGACACTCCAAATGGATTTCTATTTAGGAAAATAAGGAACTTTTCTCAGAATGAGGCACATTTGAAAAGTACACCATTGTACACTGACAGCACTTTCTGCCAAGTTCTTAGCAGTTGTTGATTCATAGTGAAAGACTGTTATGCAAAGATCTGAGCGTTTGTCTTCTACTACAGGTTTCATTGTATCCTAATTGTAAATCCTAGCAAATGAAATACCCCTTCCCTATCCAGCACTGAGAGTTGAAACAGCTGTACATTATAATTACCTGGGTTGAATAGCCCTATGATTTAAATGGGGAAAAAGAGGTGCAGACCTTTAAAAGGGATGGAAAATGGAGACTGGGTATATTGTAGTAGTGTAGCTGGCAAGGATTTTGTGAGACAAAAGAGTAGTGTGAAACATGAGGCACACATTTCTTTTCCCCATTACATCCCTTTTTCACACATTGTTTGAGAAGTACACCCCCCCCCCCCCAGCTTCCCTTCCCCCACAGCTCTGGCAGCTGATAAAATGCAAGGGTTGCTAAGAACCAGGCTGACTCCCACATAGACATGCCCTAATTATGTTTGGGTGAGTAAACAAAGGCATTCCAGAAGTGTTAGTGCACTAGGCCATGGAGCATGTGTGGGCGTCTGCATGACAGAGCATGCCCCCTCCCTGTCACTTTAACTGGGAGTTGTCCATTCATACATCTAGTGCTCCAGGCTTTGCAATAATTAGTAAACTGATCTTCAAGTCACTAGCTTTTTAATATTTGCTAGCAAAGCCAGTTTCTGTTGAATATATTAAGCATTTCTTTTAAAACTTGAAACCAGGTGTGGCTAAACAGACAGGAGTTCTTGCCATCAGAGCTGATTCAAAAGTGCTAGTAGTGTGTTTAGAATCAGAGGAGTCGCTCGTGAGAATTTTACCTGGGTCTGCTTTATACGTATGAATTTCGGTTTGAGAGCATTCATTGCTTGCCAGCAATTCTGCTGTTATGCAAACACTGCTAGTTGGCAGCCAGCCAGCTGGACCTATCTTTTTAAAGTCTGACTAAAAGATACAA
This sequence comes from Protopterus annectens, assembly GCF_019279795.1. NCBI lineage: Eukaryota > Metazoa > Chordata > Ceratodontiformes > Protopteridae > Protopterus > Protopterus annectens. The sequence continues at coordinate 115,450,600 of NC_056739.1, forward strand.
TTGGTCTTCTACCAGGTTCGGAGAGGGCAGAGCACATTACAGTTTGGAGATGTATTTGAATCTCATACTCTGCACTGATTGAGTAGCTGGGCTTCAAACTGAAGGCATTTGAAAGGGATATAATGTTTGTCCCTCCCTGCTTTGTTACTCTTTGTAGAGTTTTCATCCATATTGAATAGCCCATATGCAGCTTTTAATGGCCGAACTGTCTCTGCCGTGATACTGGCAGTCTAAATGGCTACTCTAAATTACAGTAATATGCAGCCTGCTGTTTTGGGTCTACACTTTTTCTTTCTCTCTCTCCATTCCTTACCACTGTTTTTCTACTTGCCCCTGTGTATGTACCAGACATATTGATTTAACATTGCAAAGGACATATGACAGATGATATCACAAGACGGACTTTGGGCAGTAGTGCCCCAAGATGTGTCCTCCACCTAGAGCAAACACTTATGTACAGAGGGACTATCGCATTCAAGATGCGTACTGTTCAAGTCCTGGCAATACCCCCCCTAACCTGATGTGCATATTAAGACAGATTGTGTTCATTCTTTTAAGAACCAGTGTGTGAAAGTGGAAAAAAATATTTAGATCATCATTTTATAATGCTCCATACCAGTTCCTGGTCCATCGATACAACTGGTGCAGTAGAAGTAATCTGTTTCATGAGCATCTTTCCTCATTGTTAAATATTTTCACTGTTTGGCTGTCTTTTAGATAGGAGGGAACCTGTTTTTACTGGTGCCATTGTTACACAAAGATGGAAGGTTATGCCTTCTCATATGTGCTTAAATGTGTTTAGGGCAATTTTAACAAAGGGTTGTGCGACAGAAGCAGGAAGTACTAGTGACTTCATGACCTGAACCATCTGCTTAATCTCTAGCTTTACTCATTACAGAAAAAAAGGGGCCAAATGATAGGGGATACAGAGACAGCAAATATGTTCTTGTAAGCCTCTCCATCTTATTTCACCTTCACAAACCACTACCATAGTGAATAAATGCAAGCTTTTGACAGTTTTGTTAGGACCTGTACATTGTACATCCTTTGTAGGATTATATATTATTAAACCATTTCATTCTGCTATTTTTTCATGTCAGTGCTTCGTTGCATATCATCCTCACATAATGGTAATAACTTGCATTATTTTCAGCTGTATGTTCATATTACATTTTATTTCTTCATTGGTTAAAACTAACCGCTTTCTGAATTTGTTTTACCTTTTTGAATGTTACTAACCTTGTATAAGCTTGACAAAGGTTAACTTGTGTCAGTGCTGTACTCCAAGCAACAAATTTGAAATGAGTAATTCCGAAACCTTTGCCTAATGCAATAATAGCAGTACAGAGCTATGAGGGCAGTGGAGTATGGTTTTAAAATCAACCGGTACATGCAGATGGGTACAACAGATGTATGTAAGTTGGTTTACAGTTTTCATTGCGGAGAACACAGAAGCAAATAAGTCATGGCAAGAACTATGTGCATGTTTATATTTGTATATATTTACAAACACATTATATATAATGCACATATAATAGCCTTCAAACGGAGCTGGCAGCCAGGGACCCTGCATATCTTCACGGACAGTACAGAAGTGATGTGGTACAGCAACAAGCAGGTGATCGCACAGGTCTGCTATGGAAGCATAACAGCTTGGCACAGAAGTCCATTATGACTACTTAGTAATGACAAGCTGAGAGATTAGTGTTGCACCAGAATACCAGCCCCACGGGCCCGGGCAGCAGGTACTGTCCTAGTAATCTGTGCAGGTCTGTTTCTATACTCCTTTCCTACAATGTCTCGTCTCAGGGTAGCACAGAAGATGCAGAAAGGCAGGCCAGTAATGCAACTTGTGCTCCCTTTTGGCCAAGACTCCACAGTTTATCCTTTCACCCGAGTATGGTAAGAACTGAACCTGATCTGCTGCCTCCTGTGCCATACACGCCAACCGTAAGCTTGTAATGCAGGCAGATTGAATGATCTGGCATTCATTCCTTTTAAGCATATGTTGTCCAAGGATGTGCTTTCTGAGCTAAAGGAGGCTGAGAGTCAGTGCAAGGAAATACTACAGTGCTAAATGGAAAAGCTTCTTCGTATGCAAGAGAGGGGTCCTGGATGTTAACCAGTCTTCACTGTTGTTGATCATCCAAATACCGGTCAGACCTTTGCAAGTTAGGGTTGTCCTATACCTCAGTGATGGAAAATGTTCCCAATCTCAGCATGTCTACCTTGGGATTCCCCACTTTTATTCCCTATTGTCATTAAAGCAGTTCTGTAAAGATCCCGTAAGAAGGTAATCTGTCCACCATGTGGCCTTCTATTACAACAGGTAATTTGCCACCATATGAAAAGCAGCTGCTGCTCCCCTCAGGTACACTTGGAAAACTGACTTTTTAGTGTCCATTACACAAGCACCACTTTCTTTTCCACAAGGAAGGGCAGCTGTTTGTGCCAGTCCCACCTTCATACCCAAAGTGGTGCTAGACTGCCTAAATTGGGCTGTTACTCCTATGAAGCAAGGGGGAAAGATTCCTGTGTGCCCCAGATGTGCACAGGCAACTGAGATCTTTACCTTGAAAGGACTGAAGCAGAAAGGAAGTCAGACAGTTTACCTTTGCAAAGGGTACTGACTGCAAAAAGCGTCTCTACATTGGCCATCTTTAAATGGAAGGCTTACTGTTGATCATTTCATGGCCAGACGCTAGCAGGACATGAGGGCAGACTCCACAAGAACCACAGCTGCCTTTCTTAAAAGGGTCAGCAATCAGTCATGTGACTAGTTAACTGGTCAGTCTGCCCACACACACTCCATGCATTACTGCTTGGATATTACCTTGAGAGCCAGGACAGGATTTTACTATGACCATCCTACAAGGGAATACTGTATGTAATTGCTCTTAGGGCCAGCCACCCACTGGTCCATATGCTGGACACTTGTGTAGGGATTTACTGTAAATGTTGGAGGTATGTTCACTGTTGCAGTAATGTTTCACTCCTTTCATCCGTCTTTCATTTTTGTGCACCTCCTGGGGATGAGGTAAGTGACCTGTCATATGCCTTCTCTCCTTTTACTCTTTCAAGGCACCTCTCCTCAGTTATACCTAATATCTGGAGAGGCAAAACAAAACTTAGATTGGGATACAAACAAACCTGACCCTTACAGCCAACTGTAGTTGGCTTATCCAGTTAAGGTACTCCAAGAATGCTCTTTCCTGTGTGAAGACTAAATAAGTTTTTTTTTTTTTTGTTTAAAAACTGCACCAGTTGCCTTATTCCTTTGGAAAGGAGGGGTAAGTAAGCCAGTTGCAGTCGGACGTGACGTGGGTCAGATGCGTTTGTATCCCAATCTTAAATTTTTTAGTTTGTCCTCTAATCCAGATCCCTGGATCACAGGTAGGGTATCACAAGCTGCCTTAAACTATTGGGTCTTATTGTTGAAATATCTGGACGGGGAGATCTCTGGGGTCCTGTTTTTGGGGGGTGCCATTCTTTCAGGCATATGCCACTTGGGCATCTCTAGTTCTTGCTTCACCCCAGCAATTTGAAGTTGACAGGGGCAAAAAATAAGAGCGGGGAGGATGGATATCTTGTATCACAGACACTGTGATGTCCATGTGAGCCAAGGAGTTAAAGGGTGAAAAGCACTTTAAAACAGGCCAGATGTTGGGCCTTCTGCAGAAAATGTTCCAAGTTTAATCACTGCTACTGAAACAGTGATCCTATTCAGGCATCTGAAAATGTCCTTCATGGATGCATCTGCAGTCATAACAAGTGGGTTGTCCTGTCGTCAGGCAGCCCTGCAGTCGGCCGGATTCCAAAGTCCGGGTCCGGCTTCGTACCACTCCCTCTGTTGGTCTTCGGGTATAAAAGCATCAGCCGACGCCATTTTCCTCAGTCTTTCTTGCGCTATTCAGGCATCTGAAATTATTCAAGTTCCAACACAACTGGAGTGGATTGGTTGGGGGGAGGTGTTTGTAGAGGGAGTTTTGCAGATGTTGCTTTTGTGCTGTCTCACACAATTTCCTAAGTGCCAAACAGTTTAGTTTCTCAGTTGCCTTCAAATGATTGATTATGACAACTGAAGTAAGTTGGGTAACCTTCGTTTTTTTTTGTTTTTTTTTTGAACAGGTAGTAATCCCATCTGCTCGCTTACTCATTCAGTGACTCCCTTGAAATTAGGAGGGAGACTTTAAAATCTTTCTGTAAAGCAGCTTTCAAGATCGTACATGCTGCCAGAGTACGAGGGGCTGAACTCCTGGGAGCTGCACCAGTCTCTTCCTGAAGTTTTATTCTGAGGCTAAATGTGTCTCTCATTTTTTCTTGCACCAGATTGTACTTTGCTCATCCACATCAGTGGTAAAGAAAAAAATAAACTGTTGTCACCATTGAACCGACACCCAGATGACCCCATGTGCAAAAAACCTATAAACAAATATTCTACCCAACAACAACCAGTGAAAGGTAAACCTGAATGTCTGTTCACAACTGGATGTCATACCAGCAAGATAGACACCAAACAGGTTGTCATTACAAGAACGAATGTAGGATGGGAATGAGTAGATATTTAGACATTTGACATTCAAACAGCGTTCCATTATTTTTAGTAACGGGAAAGAGGGGACTGTATACCTTCTTAGAATAATCAATAAATATGCTTCATTATATACACTATCGCAAATAAGGTAGCACTGTGTTTCTTTTAAACGATAAGGAAGAACTTGATAGGATGGCACTTTGACCTTGATCATTAGGCGAAAGCTTTGATTATAACCAATGGATAAACAGTGTATTCCACAAACACCAGGGGAGTAAAGATTTGACATTGATTTACAGTTGGGCCTTATATTATTACACCGACAAATAAGTGACCACAGAATGACAAGTAGCAATTGGTTATTAAGGAAAATGTAATTAGTATAATACACATTCGCTGTTTACATAGATACTAGACAAAGTCCAAAAAGTTAAAAAGTCTTTGATGTAAAGAGAATAATAAAATGACAAAGGTTAGAATACCTTTGCCATCGTGAAAGGCGTTAAAAACTCACACACACAGAGATGAGATATAAACAAGAGAAAATAGTAAATGATGAAAGAACTTTAAAGATAATTTTAGACCAGATACAAGGCTTATTTTGCAAATGTTCTAATAAGTTTGAGGGGAACATTCCATTCTGATAATACGGATTGTGGTGAAGACGTACAGCAAGAAAAGAAGAAATTGATTGGCCAGAAATGTAACCAATCGTTATTCAGCGTTGTATAGTAAAAATAGTATAGAATCTCAGAATTTTAATTTAACTAACGAACAAAGACATTTGATGATTGGATGCACATTATTGTAGATATTTTAGCGTGGTTTTATGGAATTGATCTGAAGAAGGGTTGTAAGAACCCGAAAGTGCTCATCCCTTTTTTTACTACCTCATTGCTTTAAGTTATTAAAGTTTTTGAGCTTTAAGCTTTGCTCCCTGATTCTCTCGCATAATTTTGAGAGTGACTGTGAATGCGGAGGAAAAGCCACGACCTGGCTGTGGTGGAAATAGTGTTGGTGTTAGTGGCTGCATTTGTTTTACAGTGCTACACTTGAGTGGAGACCTTCTTGATTTGTATATTAACTGTATATACATAAATAAACAAAAACGCATACATACATACATAGACACACACGCACTTAAACCAAATTTTAGGTGGCTTTTACATCTCTGTATCAGTAGTTACATTTCTTTCTCTCCTAACTTTGCCTGACTTGGATGTCCAGTGTCCCCCTTCCACCTGCACTGATTGTTTTTAGGAAAAAGGCCTTCTGCATGAGGTCTTTAGCCACTTGGTGTAAGGAATATGTGTAACATCAAGTTCCTTCTTGAAGGTGCTAGTTTATATGTGCAGTTCTATGGTTATAGTAACTTAGCCAGGCTGTGTATGAAGACACTTCAGTGGCACCTCACAACTCTGTGGCAACTACACTATCAGTGTGTGAAAGAGAAAGGAAAAACAGTATCCTGAGGGAATTCATATGGTGGCACTCCAAGTGAGGGCCAGCCCCAGGGCTGCCACTTGTAACCACCCTGGTAACCAAGACCTGACCACAGATGACCCATTCTTTGCTTGTGGCTCTAAACACAGGAGAATTTTGAGTCCAAGTTGAATGAAGCAGACTGCACAAATGTAAACGTACATGTCAGAGCAATGATGTCATCAGTCTGTGCCCTGCCAATTGTCCAGTCCGAGCAGGATCCAGGTTCCCTAAAAGTAATAACTGGTAACGAACAGTACTACACTAATATGGTAGATCAGCAAGCATGGAGGGAGTTGTTTTGATTTTGTACCAGAACCAGATTGTAAGCCATCTGTAAGAGAATAATTGTCCCCTTCCAGTCAGTGATGTAAAGGAATAAATATGTTAAATTCAGCTTCTGAAAAAATATAGTGTATATCTTTGTGTACCTGTAATGTGGATTAATGCGTCCAGTAAAGCACGGTCTGTGGGAGTCTGACTGAAATGTACCCAGAAGATAGAAAGCCACAGCATCTGTAGAACTTGTACTACTGACTGTGGGTGGCAGGCAAGCTGGAAGATGGAATTCTCAGTTACCAAGAAAGGAATGCAGAGAAATAAAAATGCTGTTAGGAATACTCCCCATCCCCTCCCGTGCTCTTGCGCCATAATACTTTAGGAACGTTCTGACTAAGAATATGCGAGGCAACAACAGAAGTAAAAGCAGGCTGCATCCTCCTCCTGTTGCACGTTGTAGACCGAGGCTTAAGATCCTCCAACAAGAAAGAAGTCCAGTTGGCATTGTTCTGGATTTTATGTTTACCCCATCTCTGCCTGTTTCCCCAGGAGGAGGTAGATTTCATCTTTATGCTACAGCTTGGCAGATATTTACTCTTGGCAAGTAAATTGTTAAGGTAGCTTCAAAAGGGTTCTGTCCAGTTTGTGGGGGTGGTACAGAACATTCTATATTCTCTTGAGACACTTGCTTGCTTGAAGTTTAGTCAGACAGCATTTTGGGCTGCAAACCAGCAAAAGGAATTGGATATTACTCTCACCCCCCACCAAGAAAAAAAGACCATATGGAGACCCGTACTTTCAGTAGTCGTAATAAAAACTTGCAAGCTGTTAACTGTGCAATGTAGTGCCCTAAATGGAGCACAGTTACTCATATGGCAGCCTTAGAGATGTCCACAAATCAAATCTTCAAACTGAAGGTGTTTTAAGAGTCTAAGTTATGAGTTTTCACTTTCTGCTTTCCAAGTCTTAATCTTGGTCTGTCCTTATCCCTAAGAGCATTTGTTTGCACATTTTTAGGAAACTTGTGTATAATACTAACTGTATCTTGACAATTGCATACTGGTAGCCAGACCTCTGGAAATCTACCAGAAAAAAATAATGATTATAACCGTACTTCAGGCTTTGAGCATAATATTAAACTCCCAAGAAGTGTCCTCCCTTTCCACAGCAGTGGCTATGCAAAACTTGAATCCGCACGGGTGAGCTTTCTCCGGGTAGGGTGGAGATCACTTTTAATCCAGTTCCTTGCTTAACCCATCAGTAAGGCAGTTTCCCCAGGGGTCTGGATGCAAACTCCTTTTGCATATTGATGTATGTACCCCAGTAGTTACTTAAAAATTACTGGAATTGAGCAGTAGATTCTTTACAGTCAGCATTTAAGGTCTGTAAAGAGGAGTTTTCCTTTTTGAGTCAATGTACAGACAATTTCACTGCAGCTGCCGCTTTCATCAGTTAACTCAAATGTGCTTGTTAGATTATACATGGGGAGCCCACTCCAAAAATACTTGTCAGTATGGAGTCATACATTCCCAAAGAAAAGAAGGCTTCATGTTTGTATAAAAGAGATGAGGACAACTGTAAGGACACTGAAGTTGATGCAGGCTATTCTGTATTTAACCAGCCACTCAGTGCCATAGCAGTGTGGTGTGTCAGCGAACAAGGGATGACAGTGGGCACGTCAGCACAAACTGTTTTTAGTAGCAGTCTGTCTGCCAAACAACAAATGTGTGTGGGTACATTTTCTCATCAGACGTTCGTGTTATGTAAATGACAATTGAGCCGTTTCAGGCTGTCCATTTTAAGTGTTTTTCTGTGGAGTGTTCAAGCTCTGATTCAAAGATTGTCTGCTGTAGTGTAGCATGTACAGACATATGGAGGCTGAGCTTCTTGCTTCTCTTAACGAAGTGATGATACCTTCCCTTCTTTTCCACTAATTTTGAATATACAACTAAAAGTAAAGCTGGGCCAGGCAAAGCTGATTTCCATAGCCCTAATTTGGTCAAGACAGGTGTGTTTCCTCTGCTAGTGTAGATCCTCTCACCCACCTTTTCACCACTTTTGAGTCAGCAATGTCTTCAGAAAGAGAAATGCTCTTTTATTCATCTTAGAGGATACCAGTTTGATTCCTAACAGTGACATATATTTTCTGCTGAAGTTTAGAAACTCCTCAACTAACCTAAGAAATCTGGTATTAGAATGTCATGCTGTCTGAAGTAAAAAAAAAAAAGTTTCCTGAATTAACAAAATAGTTAAATCATATAGACTCCTTTAATTGTCCAGTGCCAAGATTGCTTGGCTGTTTTTAACTTCCTTTTTGAGATTACCTAGGTTATTCAAGTTAATGTGTATATAACTGTATTGCTTCTTTACTTATTGACAGCAAATCCTCGCATAAGAACCTTCCTTAACCAGATGTTTGTCTTGAAGATCATTGTGGTAGTAGGATTCATCACGTGATTATAGTCTAGGCATATGTCCAAGTATCCATTCAGACATCTCTGTGCATGGCTGTCCTCCGTAGCATTAATTATGCATGATATAAAAGGAAAGAATCTGGAGCACTTTAAATTCCCACACAGTGATTGAATCCTTATCAGACACCATTCAGGGCTGCATTAATTTTACGGTTTAGTTTTATTACTGCTGTTACTTAATTTCGGCTGATTAAATGATACTTAAGATTTCTCTGAAAGTGATGTTCTTCCTAGCAAAGTTCACAATAGTGTGTGTATGTTGCTGACAATTTCCATCAAAGGGTTTATTGCTGTCAGCATTATTTTCTGCCTTGAGACTTTGCTTAAAATATACTTCCTTTTGGTGTATACCTTTATTTGTTTTTGGCAGCACAAAAGGGTCTTTGCCTTGTTTGAGCCAAGGGGATGCTGCCCTATAATTTAAGGATTGGGTACACCTTTCCTCTGCCTTTGTGAGGACATCTCCTTTTCTAAGATCAAGGTCTTGGATATCTGGACATATCTGAAATTCTCTGAAGATCGTGTTTCACTGTTGCAGTTCTAACCAATGGGTTATCCGGCTCCCGATAGCCCTCGATCAGCCAGAGTACCAAAGGTAAGAAAACATGACATTGGCTGTCAGTTGTAAAGGACGTCAGGACATCTGATACAAAAGGAGGCCGCCACCGTCGCATCCTCGGTCTTCCTTGCCGCGGAGCCCAAAGCAGAAGCATTTTTGCACAAGTGCCAGTCGGCGGTGTACCTTTTTCGTTTCCGACTCCAAAGTTGAAGTCAACTGCAGTTGTACCCCGTTGGGGATCCTCTTTTCTTGCCTTAACAAATGTCAGAAAAAGTCGATAATTGTCTTGCCTGTGGAAAGCAGATTCCCCATAGAGATTTTCATTCCTATTGTATTATTTGTTTAGGCCTTGACCACGACGTTCCTAATTGTGACCTCTGTGCTTCCTTTAGTCATCGGGCTAAGCTTTTAGCTAAGTATTTTGGGGTGTGGCCTAAGTTTGTCGGTATGGCATCCACTGGTCTTCAGGCTTCGGATATCCCTAAGAAGCGTAAGGACAAGGACCACAACAGGCTTCAGAAGGTCAAGTCTTTAGATGATAAGTTGGTAGTCAGTCCTGCGGTAGCCAGTAAGGTGCCTTTGCAGCCCCTGCAGTCTGCGGATTTTCAACCGCAGGCCTCGGTTGAGACTATTTCAGAGTCCCTCAGACCTCCAGCTTCCATTTTGTCTTCTGACCTTCCTCCTGTTGCCTCTTCAGCTGAATCCGGAGCTGCTAAGCTAGCTCCGGTGTCCAAGGCCTCTGTTTTTCGTTTGGACAGCAAGCTCATGCCAACAACCTCTGCCACTATGGCAGTTGCCAGGCCTCCCGAGTCCTTCAGACTTGCAGGTAAGTCTTCCAGTCGTAAGCCTGTGAAGAAACAGGCTCCAGTTTCCTCTCGTTCCCAAATGGTTAAAATGGCTGATGACCTTTTGACTCTCTTATTAGGGTTTCACAGCCACCTCCTTCAAAAAGGGGTAGGGATGTCTCTCCTGAGGCTGTCTTATTCAGGTTCTGATACTTCTAGCATTTCTGCTGATGAAGAGGAAGTTTCTCAGGTTTTTTCTCCTTTTGAGGATTCTGATGCAGAGGAATCCACTCTTTCTTCTCCTCCAGAGGATTTCTCTTTTTGGGGATAATCCTCCCTTTCCCATTTAAAATGCTCAGAGTATTCAAAGTATCACCAATCTAAGAAAAGGATCATGGAGTTTTTGGATTTGCCTCCGCATAAGCCTCTGGCTATTCCTCCAGTGTTGGAAGTGGTTTATGATGTTTTTCTGGAAAATTCCTTGACTCCAAATTCGGTTCCTCCTTTTCCCAGGAAACCTGACTGGTACTATAGTGTCTCTGATTCTCATTTTTAGGAAGCTGCTAGCTGACCCAGAGGTTATTTCTCAAGGGCCTAAAGAAGTTAAGGCCACTGTTACCAAAAATCCTGTTCCGACAGGGAATCTAGGAACCTAGATAGGTGGGGTAAAAAAGTTTATACCTCTGCCACTCTTGCTATTAGGTCTACCAATTGCCTTTTTCATATGCTTAAGTATCAGCAGCACACCTTGGAGGCTGTTAAGTCAAAGATTGCAGGTGTGCCTCTTTTTGGCAGAGAGTAAGGATATGCAGGATTTGCTGAATTCTGCCAGTCTTGTCAATAAACATTCTTTCCATTGTGGTTTTGACATTTTAGAAGCCTCCTGCAGGGCTACAGCTACTGGATCTGTTCTCAGAAGGCATGCTTGGCTCAGGGAGCAGCCCCTTCCAGAGCCTGTCAAGTCTAAGCTTTTAGATGTACCTTTGCATAAGGACAGTCTTTTTGGCAGCAAAGCAGAGGAAGTGCTCAAAAAGATGGAGGGTAAGGCCAAGTCTATGCAAACAGATAAGGATTTTCTGCAAGTTCAACCTCCTCTCTTCAGCAGAAATTACCCTTCTAAGAGTTGGATGTTTCCTGATACCAGCAGACAGAACCATTCTAGGACTAGAGGTTACAAATCTTCTAGGGGCAGGTGGCTACCCCTGAAAGGTCTAAGCGTTGGCATCCTTCCACTTCCAAGGCTGGCAGTTCTATGCCTGCATCTCAGTGCAAGCATTCTCAATGACTCTGTCCAACTTCTGCCTGTTCCTGCTTGCCCGGAGAATCCTTTAGGGGAAGGTTGGCCTCTTTTTGCAGATGTCTGGGCCACCATCACGGACAACAAATGGGTACTCAGAACTGTATCCCTAGGTCACAGGTTTTCTTTCCACACCTTTCCAGTACCCAAAGGATTTCCGGACAGTCCTCCAAACCAAAGGGCAGAAGTAGAAAAGCAAATTTTGTCTTCTGGGGGCAATAGAATCAGTTCCTGCTCAGCAGGTAGGCCAGGGCTTCTATTCCAGACTTTTTGTAGTTCCAAAAAAAGAAGGCACCTGGCGTCCTATCCTAGAACTATCCATTCTGAACTCTTTCTTGGTAATTCCAAAGTTCAGAATTCTCACTCTGCATCAGTTGATACCAATGTTAGACAAGGTCTCCTGGCTAGTAACTTTGGATCTCAATGAAGCTCATCTGCACATCCCTATCAAGGAAAGTTGCAGGCAATACCTTCGTTTTAGAGTGGGCAAGCAACATTATCAATTCTCTGTGCTGCCCTTTGGCGTATCTACTGCTCCCAGAGTTTTCACGAAGTGCCTAGCTCCAGTCATTGCTTTTTGCAGGCAGAAGAAAATTCAGATTTATCCATACTTGTGCGACTGCCAAATTCAAGCAAATTCTCAAGAACAGTTGTTAAAGGATCTGGAATTTGTAAAGACTCTTCTCTGCTCTCTGGGTTACACTCGACGTGGAAAAATCAAAAATGGTGCCATCCAAGGAGATAACATTCCTGGGAGCAAGTCTGAACACAGTCGCCCAGATGATATATCTCACCCAGGAGAAGCAGGCAACTCATTCAGTTTACTTCAAGGATTTGGGAAACCTGTCCCAGCTCTCTGCAAGGAAATACCTGCAAGCTCTGGGATACATGGTCTCTTGCATTCTCATGATTCCATATGCAAGACTGCATATGAGGAAATTGCAATGATACCGCAAGACCCTTTGGTGTCAACACACAGGACCTGGATATGATAATTCCTCTGCTTCCATGTCTGCAGACAGCGTTTCTATGGTGGGCGACAGTCTGTTTACAAAACAAAGGCATGCCTTTTCCGCCCACCTCCTGCTATTCAAGTTCTTACCACGGACGCATTGGACTACGCCTGGGGAGCTCACCTGGATGGCAGATGCATACAGGGACGTTGGAACGCCCAGCAGATGCACTTGCACATAAACCTAAAGGAGTTGATTGCAGTTCAGCAGGCCTTACTGGTTTTCAAGCATCTTCTATCTCCAGGATCTCTGCTTGTCAGAACAGACAACACCACAGTCATGTGGTACATCAACAAACAGGGAGGGACTCATTCTTACCCCCTGTGCAGACAGAGCATGATTCTCTGGTCCATAGCAACATCCATGGGCCTGCATCTCCTAGCTCAGTTTCTTCCAGGGAGACTCGATGTTTTGGCAGACCAGTTGAGTAGACAGACCCTGGATCCTCACGAGTGGCATCTGAACAGATCAGTCTTTTACAGCATCATTCAACGTTGGGACACTCCTCAGGTGGATCTTGTCTCCTCCCCAGACAACCACCTTCAACCACTTTTTTTGCACCAGACAGCATCACAGCAAGGCCTGGAGAGTGGATGCTCTGTCCTTCCCTTGTATGCTTCTATCAGTTTATGCCTTCCCTCCTCCTCTTCCCAGAGTATTATTGAAGATTGGGGACAAAAGACAAAGGATTAATTCTCATAGCTCCAGACTGGCCCAGACAGCATTGGTGTCCACTACTTCGCAGTGTCTCCCAGTTTCCTCCTGGGCATCTTCCTCTGAAACCAGATCTTTTGGTTCAGGAAGAGGGAAACATTCTACATCCTCATCTTCAGTCTCTCCATTTGGCAGCATGGTTCAATGTATGAATCAGCCCATTTCTTCTTCCCTTTTCCCGCAGGTGGTCAGTGTACTTCAGGAAGCCTAGCACTAGGAAGTCCTACGCTGGCAAATGGGAAAGCTATTCTCATTGGATGCAGGCTAGAGGGGAATCTTCTTCTTAGCCTACTCTTCCTCTGATCCTGGAATACTTGGCTGATTTGCTTCAGGGTGGTCTTTCATTTTCCTGTATCAAGATCCATGCTTCAGCCATTTCTGCTCATTGTTCTCTTGAACAACCCATTTTCTCTCATCCCCTGATGAAAATGTTTCTCAGGGGTGCTTGCAACTTAAACCTCCCAGAAGGGCACCTACTCCAACTGGGATCTTAATTTTGTTCTAGAGAAACTCTCTCTAAATCTGCAGTGGCAGCTGGCTCAAAAGGAAGTAAAGTTTCTCTCTTGGAAGACTGCCTTCCTTTTGGCTATAACTTCAGTAAGGACTGTTTCGGAGCTGCAAGCTTTGATGGCTGTGGAGCCTTTTCTTATTTTCCATGCAGATCGTGTCTCGGAGAACCAATCCCTCTTTTATGCCTAAGGTGGTTTCTAGCCTGACTCTTAATCAGTCCATACACCTTCATACTTTCTTTCCTAATCCTCGTTATAGAGGTGAAAGGATCTTATAGTCTCTTGATGTGCACAAGACAGATCAGGCTTTACCTGGACAGGACTAAAGGCCTTCGGAAGTTAGCACAGTTATTGGTCAGAAGTTAGCACAGTTATTGGTCAGTTTTGCCCCTGGAGCTCAGGGCAAAGCTATCTCTCTAAGCAAACTATTTCTAAGTGGATTGCACATTGCATTACCTTCTGTTCATTCCTTTCATGGCAAGGTTCCTCCTCAAGGGGTTAGGACTCATTCCACAAGAGCAGCTTCCACTTCTGCAGCCTTTTTAAGGGGTGTCCCTACTAAAGACATTTTAGAGGCTGCCACATTGTCTTCTGTTCACACTTTCACAACGCATTATAATTTGCCTTTGTTTTCCAGAGCCAGGGCAGGGTTTTCCATTGCTGTTCTGTAGGGCATTCTCTCCAATCCTTGATTCTGTTGGTACCTCCTCCCTTTTCTCTGGGCTTTGGTAATCAACCCATTGGTTAGGACTGCAACAGTGAAACACGATGAACATAGTACAGTTGTGTACACTTACCATAAATGTAGATGTTCGAGTGTATTCACTGTTGCAGTCCTGGTTTACCGCCCTCCTTTCCCCTTTTTAGGTCCTTTCCTAAGGTACAGGCTGAATCTGGTTTTATTTGCCAAAGTTTCTTTTGGCTTAAGCCTTGTTTTCTGGGGACTAGAAAGACTAATGAAGTGACGTCGGCTGCTTCCTTTTTTATCGGACGTCCTGATGTCCTTTACAACCAACGACAGCCGATGTCATATTTACTTACCTTTGGTATTCTGGCCGATTGAGGGCTACTGGGAGCCTGATAACCCATTGGTTAGGACTGCAACAGTGAATACACTCTAACATCTACATTTATGAAGTGTACACAACTGTACTTTGTCTGTGCTCCCTAAGGTCAGGACCAAACAATTTAGATAAAAAAGTAGCACATGCGCAGCAGGAGCTGGTCAGGCCATCATTGCATGCCCCCCCCATCCCAGGAGCACATGCACAGCAGGAGCTGGTCAGGCCATCATTGCATGCCCTTCCCCCCATCCCAGGAGCGCATGCACCGCAGGAGCTGGTGAGGCCATCATTGCATGCCCCCCCCCCCCCCCCCCCAATCCCAGGATCTCATGAGGTTGGCAATAGAGTGTATTGCTTTCCTGAATGCCTTCTGTGCAGCCATTATTGTCAGGTGTCCCTTTCAGAAGATATCTCCTGCCCCCCTTGCATGCGAGTCCTGTGACTTTGAGGTTGACAAAGTGACCTGTGGTTGACCAAATTTCATCATATATGTAGGAGTCTGGCACTGAGGACACAGTTTTCTGGTCTTCCACTGGAGGATGTCTCCCTTGGGGTACCTTTCATAGAATGAGGGGTGGATTTGTGTGGGAGGCTAAGGAATTTTCCCTGGTCTAGATGAGATTTGGGGGAAGAGCTGAGACTGCCTGCGCCCAAGCACTTTGCCATGCCTCATTTCATTGAAGCCTTTAAAGATACCTTTTGAGCTTGCATCCATGGAGTGCAGTTTCCAGCCTCCTTCTTTCAGGAAGCTAGATGAATTTTACAGGGTTGGTGATTACTTCAAATATGTTATTAAAAATCTCACTGCGCATCAAGCTGTGGTGTCCATGGATTTCAGCAACTAAGGGAGTACTTTACAGTGAACAGGGTAAGAGTAACATTCTCTGAATTTGGTAGGCCAAGCTGAATCTCTGCTTCCCTGGTCTTTAGGGCCCTTAGTATAACAATGAATTGAGAAGTATAAGCTAGGATGTCCTATTCTCATGTTGCAGTATTCTCACATGTGGGATCCTCCACTTCAGGCGACCCGGACGTCAGGCTTGTATACTAAAGCTTAAGGGATGGCTGCTGTAAGGTGCATGAGATGTCACATGCAAAGACCATAAACCAAAGGCTATAAAAGTGACGTCAGCATGCACGGACCTCAGAACTTCTCTGCTGCAGTCGAATGCCAGCATGCTGGTTCTGCTCCACTCTACTGACTGCGTTAAAGATAAGTACCCCATTGGAGAATCTTTCCTTCCTTTTTGGCTAAGCTTACATTGCTGTTTATCTGTTAGCTGATTCCGTCCATGTCATCTAGGAAGGGAAAATGTAAGTGTGGTGGTTGGCAAATTCCATACAAAGATGCACACCTCTGCTTGTTTTGTTTAGGGCCATCCCATGACCATACAATGTGTAAAATCTGCCAGTCGTTCATCCCTAAGACCCTGCACAGCTGTCTGGCAGCCCAGCCCTCAAACTGTTTTTAGAAAACTAATATCTGAAGTGCCTTGCCCTTGGCATGGATCTTGAATCAGCCTCCAGGTGGAGCAGCTTAAAAAGAAGACCAATGTCTCTAGGCCTGACACTGTGCCTCTGAATTCGGACGTCCCACCAGCTTCCAGTCTAGGGGCTGAGGAACATCTGATAGGACTGGCGAATTTGCCGGGTTCCATTTCAGAAGCCGCCATTGCTTCGCCAGCCACCATGTCCATGGAGGTTTCTGCGACGTCTTGTCTCCACCAATGTTGGGGGAGGAACCCAGCTCACCAGTACAGCCGCCATTAGCCACTTCCGAGGAAGGCAGTGCAACCCCAGATCTGAAGTCTGATACCAGGCCTTTAGCCTGTCGGACAACTCAAGACTCCTTCTGTCAAAAGAAAACAAAAGACTAGGCATTTATCTCCCATACCACCTCCACAGACTCAAAAGGAAGACTCTCTAATTCTTGTGAAGATTTTCACTTATGCCTCCGAGTTGGCCTCTCCCCTGGAATACTGTTCCCCAGATGAGGACTCTAACTCCCCGAAGACATAACCTTTGGGGAAACTATCTCCAAAATGAGAGAATATTTCAAGTGGGACTCCACCCAAATGATTGAGGTGCAGAAGAGATAGTTTGAGCTTCTACAGATGGAGTCCCCCTCTCCCGTCTGCTATTCCTCATATGACTCTTGCATACTTGGACGCCTTTTCCTCTGCTTTCAAGACCCTAGAATCCCGCCACTGCCCCCTAAAAGGCCAGACCGGTTCTAAAAGGTTCCTGATGATTATAAACATCTTATCACCCCCCCCCCCCCATGGCATATCAGCTGTGATTGCCGTGGCTGCTGACAAGCAATCCAGGCAGATCCCATCCTCTTCTCTGTTGCCATCAGATAAGGACAGTAAGGCGATGGACAGGCTGGGAAAGATCTACACTTCCTCAACCTTGGCCTTTAGGGCCATCAATGATCAGGCTCGTATGGTAAAGTAGGCCTTAGATCTAGTTTCCCAAGCCTCTAGTCTACTCTCCTCTATGGCCCAACTCCCCAACTAAGCCTCAAGTTGCCTCAAAACTTTCCTTAGCAGCACAAGTAGCCAGGCATTCGGTAAAATGCAGCTATGGTGCTGCTAAGCCTCAACCAGGTCAGCTGCAGCTGTTTTGCGTAGATATTCCTGGCTTAGACTTGAGCCTCTGCCAGATAACTTCAAAAACAAGATTTTGGATGCCCCCCTGGACAACATGTTCCTTTTTGGTTAGCAATTTGCAGAACCTTTCAAAAATATGCAGGAAAAAAACAAAGAACTACAGGACCCGAAGCATCTGCTTGTATCCCCAGTTCCTAAATTCTGTAGGAACTACCCAGCAAAACCATGCTTTGTTAGAAGGGTACCTGCACCCTCCTCTTCTTCAAAGCATAGGAAAGGGGCCAGAAAACTCTCCTCCACTAGAAATAGCTCCTCTCCCACTACTCCCAGGCAGCCCTTTCCAGACAGACCTAATAACGTGTGACTGTCTAAATAGCCTTCATCATCTCCCTCTTTCTGCCAGTCTCTCTCACTGCTTTCCTCATTGGCAAAAAAAATCACATCAGACCACAGGGCCCTATCAATAGTGGAAAAAAGGGTACTTTTATGACCTGGCAGGAGAAGTCTTTTCCAAAAGGCATAGCCCTTTCTCCAAAAAACAAATCCACGTAATTTCTCGGGTCATTCTGGATTTGCTATTACAAGGGAACAATGGAGAGGTTCCCACCAGGACAAGAGGGTCAAGGTTTTTAATCCAGAGTTTTCCTTGTTCAAAAAAGGATGACCCATGGAGGCCAATCCTGGACCTCTCCCTGCTAAAACCCTCCCTGTATGTACCTTCCTTTCTCATGCTATCCCTGCAAATTCTTCTTCCACTTTTTGACACCCAGGGCCTTTATGGCCACTCTGGACCTGAAAGAGGCATATCTTCATATCTCTATCCACCCAGACTTCAGGAGATTCCTACTTTTTGCAGTGCCATCCTCACACTATCAGTTTACTGCCTTGCCCTTTGGCTTGTCTACAGCACCAAGGGTGTTTACAAAGTGTCTAGCCCCAGCAGTAGCCTTTTGCAGAACAAAAGGCATACAGATCTTCCCATACTTGGATGACGACCTCATGCAAGCAGGAAAAGAAAACACTCTTCAGAGACACCTGCAGTTCACCATTTCTCTCCTAGAAAGTATGGGTTTCACACTCGTCCTACTCAAGTCCTCCCTCACTCCATCCCAAAACCAAATCATCTTGGGTTGCAGAATGAGAGATCTGATGAAGGCATTCATCCCACCAGAAAAAGTCACTTCTCTAACCAGCCATTTCCAAAATTTGCTCCTAGTCACCCACATCTCAGACAGAGACTTTCTTCACCTTCTGGGTTTAATGGCAGCCATTCTTCCCATGGTGCCCCTTGCCAGGCTACACATGAGGACGTTCCCGTGGTACTTGAAGAATGTCTGATCCCAACACAATCACCCGTTGGACTTTCAGGTGCCCTTCCTGCCCTGTCTGAAACCAGAGTTAAGGTGGTGGATCCAGCAAATTCTATGGAATCCAGGACTCCCACTGCAGCCCATCAAAGTAGTTCAGCACATGTACACAGATGCCTCAGATCTGAGGTGGGGGGCCAGTATGAACGGCCTCAAGGTACAAGCTCCATGGGAGCCCTCTCCAGAAAAAACACATCAGTGTGAAGGAAATGACTGCTCTTCTCCTATCTCTGAAGACTTTCCTTCCTCTCCTACACCTAGGTCCCTTCCAAATCTTCACAGACAACACCACAGTGATGTGGTACATCAATCAGCAGGGGGGGGGGGGGGACCAGATCCTATTTACTTTGCAGGCTGGCCATACAAGCATGGTAGTTGGCCATTCAATCCAATGCAACATTACAGGTGGTGATCTGCAGGGGGGGACCAGATCCTATTTACTTTGCAGGCTGGCCATACAAGCATGGTAGTTGGCCACTCAATCCAATGCAACATTACAGGTGGTGATCCCATCACAAGACAATTGATCAGGCAGATGCCCTCAGCAGATCACTGTCTCAAAATCACAAATAGGTATTGCACAGAGATGTTTTATTAGACATTTTCCACCAGTGGGGCACTCCACCTATGGATCTGTTTGCCTTCCCTCCGAAAAGGCAACTACGGCTGTTCTTCCCAGGGCTCCCTTCACCACAAGCGTGGGTAGTGGATGCCTTCACAATCTCCTAGAAGGGGATGTTCCTGTATGCTTTCTCCCCTTCCCTCTTATACAGAAGGTCCTGCTGAAGATTCTGCAGGACAAGCCAAAATCTTGCTGGTGACCCCCTATTGGTCAAGGCAGCATTGGTTCCCCCTTTATCTCTTGCCAAGGGCCATCACCACAAGTTGCCTCACAAGGTGGACCTTCTCACACAACAGAAGGGATCTCTCATCTGCCCTCATCTTCAAACTCTTAGCCTTACCCCGTGGGTGATTAAACTTCTGATACCTTTCAGACACCTTTACTCAGAGGACGTGCTATCTGTCCTGCAAGAGGCCAGGACACCTACTACTAGGAGGGCCTATTTATCCAAATGGAAAAGCTTCTCCTCTTGTTGTCTTCAAAGGCAACTAGACCCCCTTCGAAGCAGACGTACCTCTACCTCTAGTTTTGGCCTATGTGTTGTTTGAGCTCTTAAAATCTGAACTTTCATACTCTTCAGTGAAAGTCTATTTGTCAGCCATTTCAGCCTGCTTACCTCTAGATCCACCCGTCTTATCAAGATTGGAGATGAAGCGGTTTCTTAAGGGGGTCCTGCACATCAGACCACCAAGGAAACTTTGTTCTACAAAAACTTACTTCTGCCCCCTTCGAACCAGCAGCTTCTATCTCCCTATGTGTACCTGGAAAAATGTCTTGTTGGTAGCCCTCACTTCAGCCAGAAGGGTCTTGGCTGCTCCACCCTACACCATTTTCCATAAAGACAAGGGTCTCTATTCGTACTAACCCCTTCTTCATGCCCAAAGTGGTCAATGAGCTGTCTCTGAACCAATCTATCCATTTACCCACCTTCTTTCCTTTGCCATAAAATGACAGTGAGAGAGTGCTCCATTCCCTAAATGTTCACAGACAACTGAGGTTTTATCTGTATAAGACCTAAGAGCATCAGGAAGTCCAACCAACTCTTCGTATCCTTTCACGCCAAGGCCCTGGGGAAAGCAAACAGACCATATCCTCCTGGATCAACAAACTGTATCCTTCTGTTACTCCTTCCATGGTAAGGAGTTACCCCACACAGAGCCCACTCCGCCAGAGCCGTGGCCTCTTCAGGGGCCTTTCTTAACTCATTAACCCGAGTACCTTCTCATGGCACCTGTGTGCTTAACACTGAGCGCGCCATGAGAAGATACTGATTTCAAGCTGTTACCCCCGAGTGCCTTCCTGAAGCGCGAGAAACTGTAGTGCACATTTGTAGGTGAACCTAATGTAAAGCACACTGAAATTGTAACTGAATACGTAAAATACATTATACAGTTACGATTCAGTGTGTTTTTACATTAAGTTCACATTAAAGTTTTACTTCTAATTCCATTTAAAAGGTTGTTGATAAAGCAAGTGGTGGCAGCCAATCAGATTCTTGTAATCCGAGCCACCACTTGCGTACCAGCTCCACCCCCAACCTAATGTTCCTTTGTTTTATCCAAATAAATAGAGGGTCCAGCAACAGGTATTTTTTTTTTTCTTTTTTATAATATTTGGAGACTTTACCTGCTACTGGATCCCTCTATTTTATTTGTGCCCTCACGGATCGCCAGAGATAGCCATTGATGCTCACCGGCATGTGCTGCAAGGAGTTCCTGGTTTGACTGCCCGAGTTAACTTTCCTACATATATTGGTAAGAGTAGCATCTTTCTGCTCATCACTAGTGCAAAATGCCGTTAAAAAGCTTTCTTCTGTTTGTGTTACTCAACGCTCTGTTTATCTGCTGCAAGTTTTGCTTTCTCTATCTCTTTCTGTGTGTAGTTTGCTACTTGGTTGGGAGCAGTACTAACTGGTCTTTGTGCTGATGCTGTTTCCCCTGTCGTTTGTTGTTTTAAGGGCTTGGACATTACTGCATTACTTTCTTTTTCTGTGCGCACAGTGCTGCTCGTTTGGGGTGCAGTACTAACTATTGATGCTGATGCTGTGCTTCCTTTCGTTTGCTGTTTTAATGGCTTGGCCGTTATTTATACTAACACAAGTGATTTTGGCTCCTAAGTTTGTAACACTTCCTCCCTTAATTTGAAAAGGTAACATTGCAGCATAGTCCACTCAAAAAATGCAGTAACTAACCTGGTTCCCCACTAGAGCAGGGCGTACGGATTACCCGGATGCACTACTTGTTCCCTTTAAGCTGCAACTGTCAGACAGGTCGGCGAGCCTTTGTAGTCTACATGTAGTTATTTGCGAGTTTAGGGGTAGTAACAAATATATACACGTTTTCTTAGCTTAATGCCATCTTCAGCAGAGCTGTACAAACTCCTTATGTGAGCACTTAACTGACGTATCAGTATAAGGCAGATAAGACATTTGTGCAGTTCCGCTTCAAAATGGTTAACATGGCAGTTCACCAGTTCAGGTCCCATTCTCGTCTGTTTAAAACTAAGTGTACGGACGAGATAAGTGAACCCTCGTACCATTTTTGGTTTGGCAAAGGAGAAAGTTCGGTGACCTGAGATCTCTAAGCTGAATACTGAAAGACGTAAAGCAGATTATATAGCTCTGACTTCGTAGAAGTGGGAAGACAAGTAAAGTTATTATGGTGTGGGCCGCAGCGGCTGCCATGTTTGGATTTTGGCCACCTGTATGAGCCCCAGGTAATAAAGGGATAATGTAACATCATGGGGCTGGGATTCTGCTGCTTCAAATGCACGTATGCTATTATTCCGGCTAACCGATCCAGATAGTGTATCCCGTCAGATGACATTGATCACCTCAGTGGGTGGAGGTTTTTGAAGGCTTTAACATTGATGACTTCTAAGATACATAACTGTATGTTTACGCTGGCATTAGGGGAAACATGTTTGACACCCCCAATATGGCATCTTCCTTCTGTAGTTCAGAATCCTCTAAATTAGTGTTTAGTGTGCTGCATACATGTATTCTCCTCTTGTTTTGCGTTTAGTTTTGGTTGAGGGCTGTACTTCCTGAAATAGGAAGTGCTAAAACATTGTTGCAGTATTTGTATGGTAGTACCATGATAGTGTATTGCTTTCTTTATAATGTTCGTGTAATGGTGTAGTAGTTATTTTGCTAACGGCTGATTGTTGTCATTCTTATTGTCTTAAGAACAGTGGTTTTCTGTCTCTCATGAACAGTGGTTTTCTGTGTCTCTGTGAATTTAATGTTTCTCCTAAACTGATTAAATCCATGTAAAATAATCTGCAGTTTAAAATGTCAGCAACTCTTGATTCCACGTGTATTAGAAGGTCTTGAGTGTTAAGATGTGCCATTATTCCTATTTACAAGTTACGAAAATGTATGGGAATATTACTTTCTTGTTAGGATTTTAAATTCTGATGTTTAAATGTGGTACTGAGGTGATCATTGTAGTATTCGATAGGAGTCTGTGCTTGATAATGCTCGTGGTGATGTAATACTTGAATGAGGTCATAGTGTTTTGTTTTTATTAGGTTAGTTTGTTAGCCATTTGAACCTTTTCAGATATAAACTGGGTCACAAAGTACAAGTATGAATGCACGTGGAAGTTTTAATGGCAGCAGCTGTAAATTGTTACTACAGATTCTGTAAGCATAGTAAATACGAAAACATGGAAGACATTAGCTTTGAACATTTTAGATGCATTCATAGCTCCCAACCTTCTATCTCTTAAATGAGGAACACTAGCCCTCATAATGTGGAACAAATGGGCAAAATTTGGAACACTTACTAACCACTTTCTAACAACTTCATCTAGGAGCTTCATAGGATGGTTAAAATAGTCTGGTTTTATGTATGAAAAACATATTTTAAAGAATTAATGGTATTCTTTTGTATTTACCATGGATTTCAGTAAAAAAAAAATTCCTAACACTGAATGTCTGACAAAGCCTTTCGAGGGAGCGACAAGTAAGACTTGTCTTGCTCAAAATAGGGGAACCACGAGAACCCACAACAGGAGAAGCATGGCTAGCACAGTGGAACCACGAGAACCCACAACATGAGAAGCATGGCTAGCACAATGGAACCACGAGAGCCCACAACATGAGAAGCATGGCTAGCACAGTGGCCTTTATCAAGGGACCGACCAACCAAGATATTTTAGAGGCAGATCCATGGTCTTCATTCCATACCTTTTGGATATCTTTTGCAGATCTAAAGCTGGGTGTGCTACCATTTCATAGGATATACTGCAGCCTGGCCTTTCCTTTCTGGATGCTTCTCTGCCCTCATGAGCTTTGAGTGTCACCCTATTAGTCAGGACCACAGCAGTAGTGATCTAAATGAAGAACATGGCAGAGCTGAGTAAGAATTTACCATTCACTGATATTAAAGTAGATCACTGTTACTGCTGTTTTTCCACCCATCCCCCCTTTCTGGGTTTGAGCAACCTGCATCTGGGTGCTTTATGCTACCTATCTTCCCCATTCCCTTCCAAGGTTGCAGGTGTGAGTAGGTTTGGAAGGCCATCTTTTTCCCGTCCCCTCCCCTCAGCTTAGATGTGGGGGGCAGACAAATACAAAATATGTATATGTAATGTCTTGTGTTTCATTAGTCTCAGATTTTATACATGGTATGTTTGTACAGCTCGTTTCTGTGACTGTGTCCCTGGTTAGCTAAACCAGAGTTAATGTAATGTTTAGAGCACTTTTTCTGTTTTCATCAAGTTATGTTACTGTCTTGTTGGTGTAGTGACATTGCTTCCAGTTGTGTTTGGTGACAGAGCTTAGATTCTGCAACACGCCTGAATTGTTTGAGAGTATGGAATAGGATTCATATAGCGTTTTTTTTTTTTTAACTGATTTTCCTTCTCAGGTGAGGAAGGGTTGTTTCACAGTGTTAAAATGCTGCCACCTGCCAGTGTTTTGGTGATATTACACAGTGATGTACAGAATGTATTGCAGTTCTGCAGAGTGGAAAATCTGTAGCTATAGGAGGCATGTAAGTAAGCCTGTCTTGCTGTTTTGTTACAACAGTCCTTTCTGGTTACACCACCAAATAGAGCAAGCAAACAGCAGCAACTGTAGACATCAGAGTTGCAAGTAGTTTCATTACATGCAATTTGTCAGGATTGTAATATGGCAGGGAGAAAGTGGCTGTAAACAGGAATCTCACAATATCATCTTTTAGAGAACAAGTCTTTATTTCAGGTAAGGGGACTTTTAAAATGCTATATGTAATTGACGCAATAAATGTTGACGTAGCAGACAGTAACATCCTTTTAAACTTAAAATATAACCCCTTTTTAGGGCTGAGGTAAACTGAATTTCATTGGAGAATTAAGGTCCTCTGAATTTCACTGGAGAATTAAGGTCCTCTGACATTGGCCAGGTCTGTTGCATTTAGTTTGAGCATTCTATCAGCAAATCTGAAAAGGCACTTGCAGGACTGAGATCCAGTTAAAGGGTCCAGAGAGCACCCCTGCATTTCCAGGCTATAACTCATACCACACTTTTCGGCCACCTAACCCGGACCGAACACCAAAGGCGGAGGTGTGTCCATATTCATTAAGGATATCCACACCTCCAGGCTAGTTGCTCAGCATAATGCATCCGAGGTTATCCAAGTGCAACTAACTCTGGGCAAAACTGCATTCAAATTGTAGCTTGCTACAGATCCCCCCACCGTGCCCCAGGATTCCCACTCCTCTTTTCCTGATATACTGGAAAATATTAGGGTTCAACCAAACACCCTAATAATGGGCGATTTCAACTACCCCACCATTAACCGGGAAAACTACTCATGTACCAACTCCTTCGCTCAACGCTTTCTGGAATTCATAAATTCCAGTGCCCTGGATCAACTTATCCACACCCCCACCGGGGGCAACAATATCCTAGACCTAGTCATTAACAACATGAATGACCAGTATTCCACACCTGAAGTCAACTCGTTGTTGGTCAGATCCGACCATAAGTTAATCACCCTAGATATCCACATCCCGCCCCCACCCCCATTAAGGAAATTGCGATAAAAAATTTCTCCAAATCCAACTTCATGCTTCTTAGGACAGAAGTGGCTAACTTCATAACACCCATGCAGATGGGCAATACAGCTACGACTGCTGAATCCTACACAAATGCACTCTATAAGCACTTAAAGGAGTGCATGGATCGTGCTATCCCAAACAGAACCAAGACTCTATCCTCCAAACAAAGGAAGCCAATCTGGTGGTTCCCTGCCATAAACAAAGTCTACAACAGAAGGAAGAAACTGT
>NC_056739.1:115481185-115483685 GCF_019279795.1 Protopterus annectens
GTGTGTAGTGTGTCTGTGTGTAGTGTGTCTGTGTGTATGTCTGTGTGTATGTCTGTCTGTGTGTGTGTCTGTGTGTGTGTCTGTGTGTGTGTGTCTGTGTCTGGAGGCGGTCTGTGTCTGTGTGTCTGTGGAGTGTGTCTGTGTGTGTCTGTGTCTGTTTGTCTGTGTGGCTGTCTGTGTGTCTGTGTGTCTGTGTGTCTGTGTGTCTGTGTGTCTGTGTGTAATCTGTGTGTGTGTGTGTGTGTGTGTGTGTGTCTTTGTGTGTGTGTCTTTGTGTGTGTGTCTGTGTGTGTCTGTGTGTGTCTGTGTGTGTCTGTGTCTGTCTGTGTCTGTGTGTGTCACTGTGTGTATGTCTGTCTGTTTTTGTGTCTGTGTGTGTCTGTGTGTGTCTGTGTGAGTGTGTGTGTGTGTGTGTCTGTGTGCACGACATGTAATCCATGAGACCATACACACTACTGTGTTGCTCGCCTCAGTAGTTCCAAGCCAAAGTACACTTTAAAGAGGCATGTAATGATCATCACCTGAGGTCTCGGTGTACAGTGAATGGAAATCTAATTGCTTCAGCTTGACTGATCCCGAATGGCAGTGCATTTTGCGTTTATTATGCCTCCTAATTGGGCAAGATGAAGTACTGGGTTTGGGGTGAGGGGCAGGAAGTAGAGGGTAACATCAGGCAGTGATGCAATCTGGAGTACT
Source organism: Protopterus annectens (assembly GCF_019279795.1). NCBI lineage: Eukaryota > Metazoa > Chordata > Ceratodontiformes > Protopteridae > Protopterus > Protopterus annectens. The sequence goes on from NC_056739.1 coordinate 115,481,882, forward strand.
AGAGATGTTTTCCTGCTGGTCTGGATTGGGGCAGATGGCAGTGTGGATATTGCTGGCATCTCCTTGAGACCTGGGCTATTGATAACTGGGCATAGGCTCACTATCTCAAGCTGTAGAGTTTCTAGGAGAGTACTGGCGGACAAGGTAGAGAAAATGGCATACCATCTGTAGAACGTAGGGTTGGCAGAGATGTGGTAATGACACTTCAAAGAAGCTCCAAGAGAACCAGCACATGGTTTAAAGGTGTGAAGCCAGCAAAGCTTTGGTTACAAGAGGAATCAGTCCTGTGTGTGTGTGTGTGTGTGTGTGTGTGTGTGTGTGTGTGTGTGTGTGTGTGTGTATGTGTGTGTGTGTGTGTGCTGCGTGTCTGTGTGTGTGTGTGTGTGTGTGTGTGTGCATGCTTGTCTGTGTTTGTGTGTGTGTGCGTGCTTGTCTGTGTGTGTGTGTGTGTGTGCGTGTGTGTGTGTGTGTGTGTGTGTGTGTGTGTGTGTGTGTGTGCGTGTTCGTGTGTGTGTTTATGTGTGTGTGCTGCGTGTCTGTGTCTGTGTGTGTGTGCGTGTCTGTGTGCGTGTGTGTGTGTCTGTGTGTGTGTGCGTGGTCTGTCTGTCTGTGTGTGTGTGCGCAATTCTGTGTGTGTGCGTGGTTCGTGTGTAAAAGTGGTTGTGTGTGTGTGTGTATGTATATGGATGTACATGTATGTATATGTGTATAGATGGCTATGAAGAGAATGAAGAATGGAAAGACTGTTGGCCTAGATGATTACATATCTGCTGGAAGCATGGAAGTGTTTAGGTGAAATGGCAATGGAGTTTTTAACCAGATTGTTTAATGAAATCTTAGAAAGTGAGAGGATGCCTGAGGAATGGAGAAAGTGTTTTTGCAACCCATTTTTAAGAATAAGGGTGATGTGCAGAGCTGTAGTAACTACAGAGGATTAAATTGATCAGTCTGCAGCATGAAGTTATGGGAAAGAGTAGTGGAAGCTCAGGTTAAGAAGGGACGTGGATGATAGTGAACAGCAGTATGGTTTTATGCTGCAGCATAGAGCACTCGCAGATGGCGTTTGCTCTGAGAGTGTTGATGGAGAACTACAGAGAATGCTCAGAAGGAGTTGTTGCGAAGTTTTGTAGACTCTCGAAAGAAAGCATATGACAGGTGCCTAGGAGAGGACTTGTAGGTATTGTATGAGGAAGTCAGGAGGCCAGAGAAGCATGTAAGAGTGGTACAGGATATATACGAGGGTAGTGTGACAGCCGTGAGGTCTGGCGTGTGGGAGTGACTGGAAAAGTGCGCTTAAGGTGGGAGGTGGGATATACATCAAGGATCAGTTCTGAGCCCTTTCTTATTTGCAATGGTGATGGACAGGCTGATGATCTGAGATCAGACAGGAGTCCCATGGACTAAGTGATGTTTGCAGATGACATTGTGATCTGTAGGAGAGTAGGGGGACAGGTGGAGGAGACCCTGGAGATGCTCCAGAGAGAAGAGGCATGGAAGGTCAGCAGGACTGACGGAATATATGTGTGTGAAATCCAGAGGGAGGAGGGTAGAACAATGGTGAGGGATGCAAGGAGTAGAGGTGGCTTAAGGGCGGTGGGCTTAGCATTTAAATACTTGTGGTCAAAAGTAGTTCAGAGTAACGTGCTGGAGTGTGTGGAAGAGAGGTGAAGAAGAGGCACAGGCAGGATGGAGTGGGTGGAGAAGAGAGGTGAAGAAGAGAGTACAGGCAGGATGGAGTGGGTGGAGAAGAGTGTCAGGAGTGATTTGTGACAGACGAGTACCTATAAGAGTGAAAGGGAAGGTC